>NW_008794746.1:630579-647340 GCF_000699145.1 Aptenodytes forsteri | reverse complement strand
GTGCGCCCTCCCAGCTTCTTGTGCACCTCCAGCCCTCTCAGTCGGTAGAGCATGGAAGCATAGGTATCTGGCTGCAGGTTATAAAAGCACATCAGATGTCTGAGCTTCTTCAGTTGACGAGTATCAACGGAGCCAGTTCAACTCACTCTGAAGTAGGCGCCTCATGCCAAGTCAGCTGAACTGTGTTGATCGGGTGCTTGATACAGTCACCTACATATGGGGCTTTGAAATGCCATATGTTGCCTGCCTGGCTGCCCAGCTTTACAAGGGTGTACATCTCTCTTACCTCCTGAGTCATGTCTACTAGCCCTTTGCAACCCTTGCATTAAATAAACAGCCCCAAGTGGCATTGGGCTAGGACTTTGACCTGAATCCATTACCTCCCAAGTCAAGTAAAGAACAGGTTTCTTTCTCTGGTTGGTAGATATGTCATTTATACAGTGTGGAACAGCCTGGACAGCTGAGGAGAATTTGTTAGAGAGTGGCAGAAGGATCAGAGCGAGCAACTCCTGCATCCCAAAAGCTGTTGAATATTGCCAGAGGAGGCATTGCTGATATTTTGATAGGAACTTCATGACAAAATTGTTATTAAAACTAGAATATTTCTGAAAAAGCCCCACCAAATTTTTGATAGCTGACACCTTCCAACAAAAAAAAAACCATGGAAAATTTATGACCCAAACATAGCCCTAATGTTCTTAATCAACACACTTGAAGCACAGTTCATGCTCAGGGCGGTGCTGGGAGTCTTGTTTCCTTTCAGCCACCTAGCTGTTTTCATGGCACGTGAGGTTGATGAGCTGGGCTTACATTTATCCACCTGCCTGGACCGCAGCTCTCCCTTTGGGGGAATTGCTGAGCCACGTCCCTTCCTGACTCTCGCCCCTGCAGCTGGCCCAGAGGCAGGGAGGTCTGAGCTCTCCCGCAGAGGTATCCTGCCGGGCAGGCAGCACTTAACCTCTCCAAGGAAAGAGCACGTACAGCCAGTGGAGGATAAATGAAGTGAGTCTGCCGCGGCACACAGGTATGCTGCCAAGGGGCTAAGGAAGGCTCCCTTTGAAAGACGGCGTTGAACTGCTCACCCCCGTGGCGCTTACAGCCCCGTGGCTGGCACCTTTGCAGAGACCAGAATGGCTCATTCGAAGCCTGTCTCTGTCTTCTCTCTCCACTTTACTACCTAAGATGGAGTTTTGGAGATAAGTCTGTACTTCCAAAATCCCACTTCATGTATTATTGTCCTTAGAACTGTTGGCTTTTTTTTCTGCCTTAATTCCACTATGAAATGAACAAAACCACTTCTGCTGACATCACTTCTTACCCCAGCCTTTTTTTTTTTAATGGGCGAGGAGGGAATGCAAACCCTTTGCTTGGATTGATAAGGTGTTCAAGTGACCTCGGATTTCCTCCCTGGCGATGTCCTAACTTAGCTGTTGTGAGTCTCTATTTATTAAGCAGTGATTTCTGCGTGATTCCTCAAGCTCAGCATGATTCTTCATCCCCTGTTGCAACTACTCTGCTTTTGAGGTTCCTGAGTCCAAAATGGCCTTGGTGCTGCAGGTTAGGATACATCTTTTTTCTTTTTTTTTTTTCTTTTTTTTTCTGCTCCCCTTCCTTGCCGTCTGGGATGGCAAGCTTTGGATAAAAATGCCTAGGAAGTTATCAGCCCAAATATACTGCTATTATATATCTACCTACCCCAGTGCAAGTCCTTTCAGTGTTACTACTTGGCTACAGTTCTCTGTTAACCATCAGGACAGCTTCGTTTTCCTGTTTTTGAGGGCTGAATAAATTCATTATCTTCCTACATCTATACCCCAGCAAATCTGGAGTTTCCACTTTCAGAAATACTTCTGAGAGGTCTCAGCTCAGAAAGCTGCATAATTTCTGATTCTGTTAACAGGGAACGTTTACAGAATTCCACACCTTTTCTGAGGTCCTTCATTCAGGTTCTTCTTCAGTAATGGGGCTTGGAAGATTGTGTGCGCTCCAGGTCACCCAGTGTTCGGAGTAATTGACATCCTTCGGAAATTAGAAATTTAGAAGTTGTTGGTGAGTGTTTCTAACAGAAGTATGAGCATCTTTTTGTGTACGTACAGTGCTTGTTAAAGTGACTCCAGGGAGTCACTCTTTTGGGTTGCGGGTGGCTGACAGCAAGGTACTGTTTTTGGCAACTGTTTCCTGCACACTTTTTTTTTCTCTCATTTAAGAAGTATGCTGTCTATATATAGCTAAGGGCATAGCCTCTGTACTGAAATGAGTTTAATTTTTCCCCACTGTTTTGTTCTTCCCTGACCCCATTCCATATATGCTTTGTCCTAAAGGCAATTACTACCTGGAATGTGCTCTGCTGGCGGAACCAGTCCGTAAGGACAAGGGCAAACCAGCACCCCTCCAGATCCACTGCAAAAAGGGAGAGTCATATGCTCGGGTCAGGCACAAATACCTGGAAGCTGGTTTAGCAGCTGCAGCACCCAAATGAGGCAACTCTCATTGCAGAATACTTCCTTCTACAGAGAGATACCTTCTTGTTTTCCCCCAGCTTCCAGACCTCTTCCTTCCTGCTTCTCCTTCTATTTCTCAAAAACCTTAACATGATTTTCAGGCCATCCTCCTCACCCACTTCTCTTTCTGGGATGCTCCAATGGAGCTCCACTCTCTCTTCTTTTCTCTCCGTGTGTAGCTGCTGGCTGATCCCATATACAGCAAATATCTTTATGCAGGTGACAGAGCTGGTTTAACTTTCTTCTGGACCTCTCTCCTCTGTTCAATCCAGGCCTGTCTTGCTGACATTTCTTGGATAATTATCAGGTCCCAGAATGACTAACACAGGTCTCGGCCAAGACTTCTCCTGGCCTCCTTTCTTTGTGGGGGAAGATGGTGCTGGCCGCCCCATGCTGCCAGCAGTCAGAGCCCTAGAACTGGGGATATGCCTCAAGTCATGCCTCTCATCTTCAGACTCTTCCTGTAACCTGCATAAACATAGATATAGACATGTCAAACATCATATATATCAAATATATTTATTTGTGGCTTAACTCTTCTAGGAGATAGTTTCACTACCCACCACTTACCCGGAACTGCTGCCCAGGCTCACACCGACCCCTGCAGCATCCTTTTCTCCGGCCTCAAAGTAGCTGTGTCCTAGCAATGCTACTTGGAGGGTGGCTTTTGCATTAATCTTGCCTCCTACCATCCACTTTGGACCACGGAGGGCCGGTAGCGTCCTTTTGTCCCAGGAAAGCCACCTGATGCGAGTGGAAGGGCTCTCAGACCCTCCACGGCAAAGCCGGCAGAGGAGTCACAAACAGGTGCCGAATGCGACTGCCCTTTCTTCCTGAGGCCGTTACATGCAACAAGATACATCGTCATTTTCTTACCACTTACAAAAAATCTTGGTGCCAGTTCTGTGCGAGGAACTGGCATGGACCAGGCGGGGCTGGGAGATGCTCATTGCTCTTCAGGACAGGGAGGCTGTGGGAGTCCAGGCAGACGAGCACCAGAGGACAGACGCTGCTGTGAGTAACGGGATTGCCTCAGCCTGAAGATTTCCTTGGAGGTCAGCTGAGTGAGGATGGCTGCTCGGACAGCACTGATCCCTAGCAGATGTTGCGAGGGCACTTTGGACACTTACCGGACAGCCCAACTGACTCATCAGATAGCACTGCCTGGGTTTTGGAGAGGTGAAAATTCAAATTCAGGCTCCTAAGCCAAGCAATGCCACTAACGACCTCAGATCTGTAACAATTAAGGAAGTAATGGCCTTTTTGTTCTGGCTTTGTGCATCATGCAATGACGTCTTGATCCACAACTACAACTCCTAAGCAATAAAGTAATACAAATAATTAATAATAATAATGACTTGGGTTTCATTACGTGTCTTGCACTGCATAAAATCCCCTGTGGGCAGTTACCGCCTGTGAAAATATTTAATGTCTTGCTGCAATTTGAAAATGTAGTGCAAATGACAGCGTAATAAACCAAAGAACTTCATCAACTTCTAATTGAAATTAATGAGAACTAAACTACTGCATTGTGCATAAAAGAAGAGACTTCTTCCCCAGCCTTAAAAGCGGTTGGCTCCAGGGGTGGCGTGGCTCAGTTTGAATTATCTTCTTTTTCTACCTCAAACACTGGTTTTTTTGCAGAAAACTAGTCTTATTTCAGACAGACAGCAAATATCACATGGAGTAAAAAGTTAAACTTTTCTCTTGACTCCTGCACAAGTGTTTTCCCTATATATGTATCAGATCTGTAAGAAATTATGGCCATCTGTATTTTGGGAGACTAGGAGCTGAAAATACATTCCTTACCTACAAGACCATTTTCTACAATACTACTTCAGACTTTTATGCATAGACCGAACCTTAACAAAAAAGACACCTTTATTTCAAGGTCATTTTATACCTCTGTGACAGAGGTATAAAGGTTAGAAACGGCATCAGGCAAAAGTGCGGTGCACTGAGGCATGCCAGTGTGTTTGTCAGAATGGCTGTGGAAGCCCTTTTCCCATCCCCTGGCAGCAGAAGTGAATAACAGAGATGGCTGGTGCTGGTCGTTGCATTTTATGACCACGCCATAACACAGGCAAGTATGATTCTCCGTGCTAACATTTGGCACCGGTACGATTTCACAGACCCCTAACGATTGCAGTGGGGCACAGCTCAAGCCGCTCAGCTCCAGGTAGCTGAAATATTCCTTGCCTTCAAAGTTACATGTAATATTTACTTTTCTAATAACTTCTTGCTATAAAACCTGCTAAAACAAGAGGGTTTAGGTTTTATTTTTTCTTCACTAGTTGCACAGCTTTGCAAAGCTTTAAGAATGTCTAACTTGCTGTAAGCTTTAGCACGGGCATTTAGATCATTCCACATTACTATACTGCAGCTGTTTGCGTTACATCTTGTGGGTCACTTGCGAAGAGAAGAGTTGTTATGATGCATTGTACCTGCCGACAGCAGGCACAAATCAGGAGAATGGTACTTGGAGGCATATCATTAAATTTCAACAAACAGGTTTACTGGAGAAGTCATTCTTCCTTTGAGATCACTAAAGCTGCCATTGTCCGTAAACTATTTAAAAGACCTGAATAAAGGGCTAATTAAGGTCTTCAGCTGATAAGGCTCAATGCTGTGTTTTCTTGTTCCTTTGTTTCTTATTCTCCTACTTAATAGTAATTTTTTTTCTCAGTGGCAGAAGAAATTCTGCTCATGGACACCTACTTTCAGGATTGTGGGAGAAATAGGATATTTAAATAATAGCTCCGTCTAATACCTACAGAGAGACCTAAAGGTCGCTAAGTTTTTTGATGGCTGCAACATAAATGGATGGTTAGCTTGTGACAAAAGCATGCCACACAAGCCTCTACGAAACTGAGTTCAAGTGAGTGTCAGTCTTTACCTCAGATACTGTTGTTTTATTTCTTTTCATAGCAGTTATGTACACTGCTTCTAAAAATAATTCTTTTTCGTATACCATCAGCCTGCACCCTGGGTCTAATTCAAAGACCGTGAAGTGAATGGAGATTATTCTAAGCAAAGATTAAAAAGGTTCTCCAGAAATAGGATAGAACTTGTGATATTTTGTTCTATTTTACTTTATCCAAATGTGAAGACATAAAAACTACAACTTCTGTTTTCTGGAAATGTGGTTAGTCTTCACCTTCCAGAGACTCAGAAAGCAGTGCCCGGAGTCTGCATACTCTTCTCCAAAGCGTTTACCCTCTTGGAACTAGAAACACCTTGTCAAAATCCCATCTTTCATGATGGAATTTACTACTTCTTGGTGGAGAAGAATGCTTTCTGCAGCAGTATTGTGCACTAAGGGCATGAATCAATTTACATTTTAATCATAGGGGAGCCAATACCATCAATTGGTGAGAGTGCTTTTACTTTGCCTGAACTCACAGTCATTGGACTGATGCCGGTAGATTTGCCTTTATGGCGACAACTGCTTTTACCATGACATCCCTTGAGTGCTCAGCCTCCATAAAAATAAATAAATTCCTCTGAAACTGTGCTATATTCGTTACCAATGAATCTTCTTTCACTGTATGAAATTCTAAATAAAAAAGACAGGTTTATTTTAAGCTTTTAACAGACTGTTGTAGTTAATCGTGCATATCAGGCAAAAGGCTTGGTTGCTAAGAAAATCTTTGGCATGTTTCCATGGGATTTGTGTGTTATTGACAGAAAAAGTACCGAATGATAGGAAGTGCATCTGTTAATTTGAATAGTGAAACAAAAAAAGGGATAGAACAATTTTCTGCCCAACTTTTGAGTTAATGCAAGCCTCGGCCAAAAATAACATACTTCCCATCAATTTACAGAGTAGGTACTTGGCTTTGAAGACCTGATTAAGATTAAAAGAATTTAAACCCCCATTTCTATGTGGATAGAACATACGGACCTCTGGTTGTCGGTGGTTGCCCTTACACTGCTGCGCAGAAGTTCCTAGGATGAGCTCAAAGCTAAAATACATTAGTTATTTGCAGAAACACCCAGTGTGCTTGTTACTTCCAGAAGAAATCTCAGTTGCGTTTACATTTAATGTTCTCCAGTGTGCAGTTGTCCGCCATGTGATCAGGCAGAGTTTTCTCCGTAGTTTTTCCAGCTGTCCCAATTGCCTTGGTCCAGAAGAGGGGGAGAAAAGATGGCCTGAGATGGGGAGAGAAGACAGAGTGGCACCTCCTTTAAAAAGCCCTGATACTGCTTGCCTCAGGAAGAGACGCAGCAGTAGGCATCCACGGCTTTAGCTGAATTAAGTCTGCCTAGAGGAACAGATGCCTAGTCCTGGGTCATAGCCTGGAGCCCAAAATGCTGCCAGGGAAGTTCTGCCAGGTACAAAGCGGACGCAGCCAGCGGCAGAGACAGCCAGGATCCCTCCATGGATGTACAGCCCTGCACAGGCCAAGGTTTAAAGACTGGCTGACCGTGAAAACCATATTTAGTCCACTTTGAAACTTTTTTTTTTTTGTATTTAAATATAGGCTGAAGTCACTTGGCAATCAAGAATCAAGCAATGGGATTAGATTCTATTGATATGTTCTCAGAAACTGTAATTTTAGTTGCTCTGTATTTAGACCCTTGGCTATGCTCCATAATCGGAACATGACCCCATGACTTACGATTTTGGAAAAGGAATGAGTCCCACAGGTCCACAGGCCAAATAAAACAGTGGATGTATTGTGGGAGGATATATTATTTAGCAGGATAGCAGACTTCAATAAAGCAGGGTGGTGGCCAAGGAGCCTATTCTGAGGATAAAGTTTCCAGGCACACTGAGAACATTGATCTACAGTGCAAGGTTCAGAAAATCCTGTGGAAAGTGAATTATTCTGTGAGGCGATAACTTAATTTTGACTTCTTTAATTCATATTGGTTTTAGGTATCATTTTTTCTGCCTGGACAAGGAAATTCATCCCCACAGCTGAAGCCTACAGCCATATATGGCACGTGTTGCTCAGTAATTGCTTCCTACAGTGTTTATTTTCCTGGTGAGAGAAATCTTCGTTTTTGGTTCTCTCTCATTTAAATGATTCCTTCTTATTTCAGTTTAAACACAGGAGGATTATATAGGCTGAGGAACGGGTTCCTGTCTCTGATTACCATTGAGCTAATTAAGCAGCAAAACATTACCGGACAATGCGGGAGTCCTATTGGAGGTAAGAAAATTGAGAATATAAGACTCTCTGTTATAATTCAATAATAGCACTGGAGAGAATTATTCATTTGCTGTGGGAGATAAGCAGGCAGTTTTTTTCTGTTTTCTTTCTGTTTCTATTATTTTACCCACTTCATAACTTTGGGCAAGTCCTCCTAACTTCTTGGTCCCTTCTTCCCTTTCTGCAAAACAACAAATCAAACTGCCTTGCTGGAATGCTGGAGGAATGGATGTAGTGCTTTATAAATATGTAACGAGCTCTATTTTTTGCTAGGAGGCAGAATGAACTAATATATATATATATTTAACATTTGCCAGTGTTCTTGGTATTTTTTCAAGACATGGCAATAAGAGAATAAACTTAAAAGCTACTATGACATATCTCATTGAGTGTCAGAGGTTTGTATCAAATATTTGATTCAAGGTTCTCTATGAGTCTGCTTTTAAAGCAACACTGAGGCAAGGCACATTTGCTTAGCCTGCATATCCCTAGAAAGAAACCAGATATACATTTTTTAAAACATTTTCATTTACTTATGAGGCGAGTATCTATCTGCAATACTTCATGTATAAAATGTTTTGTGCCTGCATAACATATGCACAAAGCATATGTTTTAATTTTAGTTCAGTACAGTATTTCAAATTTAAACAAATTAGCCCAAGGCATAAAGTACTATCAACCATTTTTTTCTGTTTTTTAATACATGCCAGATCGTAGAGAAGCATTACTAATGAAAAGGGCAATCATATACCTGAGCATATTTTATTTACTCCTCATTAAGGACATAATATACCTGTCTTTTTTTATTTAGAATTTCATATAGTGAAAGAAAATTCATTGGTAATGATCTTATCTTGTTATTTCTTCACAGATTTTTGTAATCATTGTTTTAAGGTCTTTTTGAGTTGAAGGTGCCATTCAGGCTTTGTTATTCAGGGCTATTCTCCTTAAACTTGTCCGGTTTCCATGCCACATAACCAGGGAACATGGACACCATGGTCTCTGAACTGTTTCTAAGATAGCTGCTAAAGATAACTAGGAAAAGCAAGTCAGAAAGCTTAAATTTACTGTTCAGGAGTCCACACTTTTAATCCTGTGAAATGGTATCTATCATGTATATTGAACATGTACTCCAGTAAACCCTCTTTCTCCCACGGAAGGCTTAGCTTAACGTGGGATGCTACTTCTTCAGTTTTATGGTGGAGCCCTTTAGCTTAATTCAGAAGTCAGAAGTCTCCTCCTGAAAATCCTCTCACTGAAGGGAAATTCAATAGTTAATATTAGCGCATGTTATTGAATACTCAGCTATTGCAAGCAACTGTGTAAGTCATTTGAATAGAAATAATGGAAAGACTGCTTTTTTTTTTCTGTACAGCAAAATGGCCATTGCTAGAAGAACATTAAAGACGAGCCCAGGTTTAATGCCCATGTGAAGCAATACCTTTAAGTCTCCTACCAAAATTTATTTGGATGTTCCTTCCTCTGTCCACAAGGACTCTTTCGTCACCGGCAGGGCTGCCTATAGGGTCCTCATGCCTTAAATCTTCTATGAACCCTCCTCAGTTTGTCTTAAGTGCAATTATCTGGGATGGCTTGAGCAGAATTAATTTAGGTCTTTGCCAGCTTGACTCCTGTTGTCAGGAATGGCTTATAAGCAGCTCAGCTGGGAGGCTGAGGAGGACGGAAACCTCTGGTGCAAAGGGGTAGGGAAAGGGAGAGAAAGGGAGGTGTGTCTGTATTAAGGGGGCATGCAAAGGGGAATGAGGGTGGAAGAAGCTAGCTGGGGAGTGAAACCTCTCCAGTTGGCTCAGCTGGCACTGGAGGCAGATGTGTCCGTGGCGAGGTAGCTCAGAAAGGGATCCAAAGGATGAACATGGTGGAACTTGCGCTTTCAGGCACTTACCTAAAGTCGTCACATTCAGTGCAGCACCAGGCAGCACTAACATACAGGAGATGATGAGTACAGCATGTGTGGCTGCAATCCCACCCTTTCTCTGGTTCCCATGCCTCATGCAGAGGTGCAGGCACCCACAGCTCACCCTCTGCAGGCAGACTCCTACACTCCTTTCACTCGAAGAACATCTCTCTCTCCCTTTTTCTCACCCAAAGAGGAGAAGGCCGTGGGACTTGCCTTTTACAATCGTCTAACAGTGAGAAACCCAAACCAAGCGCTGGTTCCAGATGTCTCTCCAGCTTGAGAGAATTTCAATTCCAATCACTCCTCTCAGGAGCTTCCAGCCCTGTATGGATAAAGAAATACTTGAACTTGATGTACCATTTTCCGGAAATAATCTATTTCTTTTTCTATAGCAGCATCCGAGTACCCTCCTGCAGGGTTTATGTTTCGATAGAGCACAGCGGGGTTCTGTAGGGAGCCCAGTCTTGTCAGCCTGCCTTCAGCATGTGCTGACAATGCCTGCCGGACAACTGCCCCCAGCTCAGGGACAAACACTGCCTCTTCCCTGGACGGTCTGATCGTCGGGCAGACACCATACTGCTCAGCCTTCTTTGAAGTAGGGACGCTTTCAAAATAAATAGGAGTGTGTCTTAGGCATATAAGGAACTGAAAAGCATAACAGGATTGAGGTACCCCTGGGATTAGACAGAACAGATTCAGATCCTGAATTCTGCATGAATCTTGTTTTAATTTCCCTTTTTTTTCTTTTTGAGGTCTGGTCCTAAAAGTCATTCCTGGCATCACATAAAGATGCTGCGATGGAGCAAAGAACTGAAATTCTGTGTCCAGCTCTCAGACTACTCGACTACCTAATTTGTGTTTCAGAACAACTGCAAGTCCTCATTTTTTTATTGAGAGATGCATCAGTACAGCAAAATAATCTTTTCATGTGGGCTCCCACAGACCTATTCTTGATTTATGGCGTTACACTAGAAGCTGAGTCAAGCTAATACCGTTCATCAGATATCAAGGGAACAAATTTTAAGTGCTCTGTTGAAGCGCTTTTCTATTTTGAATTTTCTATGAAAACCAACAGAGTCTACTTCTACTTATTCCAGTGCAGATCAGAAGATAGTCTACTGCAACTATGGTAGATCAAAAGCAGCCTGTGTTTAAACAGTCATTTCTTAACATGGTAGTCACTTTCTCATTTCTCTTTGTTTCTGGGTTATAATTAATCTTAAAAAGAAGAATCGTTTAAAATTTAAATGAACTATAAAATCTATAAAAATACAAAATGAAGTATCCAAAACCAGGCACTTGACAATTACATTTATTACTGCACACTGACTGAACAAGATACTGCATTAGATACAGAAGGACAATTGACATCAAACAGGCACTCGGCATAAAGTGCAACAATACGTATTAGAGAGGAAAGGCATTTGGGGGGCATTTGATTAATGTACTTTTAATTGGACTTTCCTGCCTCATTGGTTTTATTGTCTCAATTTAGCTCAAGCTGCTCAAATACATAAATAGCCAAAGCACCTACTATAATTAACAAAATACACTGTTTGCAAATTACCAGATTTGTCAGATTGTGTATAAACAAATAGTATATTATGCAAATGTTGTTGAGCTCCTACAGAAACATAAACAGGCAAAGAAAGTCCAATATTCACTAAAAAAACCGCCAAACCAACACCCTCCTCTCTGAAAGCTATTTGGGACACTTGATCTTTGTGGCTTGTTTTCAACAGCAATTTTAACTTTAGTTCTATATTTCATTAAAAAATTGTAGGATGCTCTGCCAATGCCATTCAAGCTGGAATTTGAGTGTACTAAGTTATGTCCCCCATGTGATGCTCTCTGGTCATATAAAGAACGTGTGAGACCATATTTGTATCACAAAATTCAAGCAACAAAACCGAAAAGCAAACATATATTGAATGAAGAATGCCTACAGCAAAGAAACCCAACAGAAAATGCTAGCTTCTGTTGCTATTTATAGCTTTGAAAAGATTCTAGGATTTCTAAGAATCCCATGGTATGTGCTATAAATCTAGGATGTAATTCAAAAAGAATATTTAAAGTGCACAATTGCTAATAAAACAGATTAAACATTTAACAACTGAGAAAACCATATAGGTAATTTGGATGTGATACTTACATTCTCAGCAAATGTGAACGACATCTGGGCAATAAAGCACTTGGACAGAAATTCCATAGTCAGGGTATAAGTTGAGTGAACAATTTGTTGTGTGAATATTTGGAAGAAAAAGAACAGACTGAAAAATGTGCATCTTCCATGTTTGTTTGAGTGGTCATGTAGCTGCACAGGATTTAAAAATCAGTTAGTATAATATTTAATATCTCTTTAGAGATTTTGCACTTTAAATACTCTTCCGTTACCATATTAAAAACCCCAAAGAGCTCTCCTTCCTCAGTAAACCCTCTTTAATTTGCATTTTAGACTATGTACATTTCTACCCTGGGAGCACCACCTACTGTTGAACGTCTACATCTACAATGTGCGGGGGGAATTCCTACCAAGTTGATGGTTCTTTCCAAATTTAGATTAGAAAATACACAGCTTTTCATTTAAAACAAACATGGAAAATTAGAGACACATTCCACAAGTCACCTGTATATTATATGAGCCAAGTGGGAAAGACGTGATTCTTTTCCTCCCACAAATTAGGTAAACATCATTCAGGAGGAATCAAATATTGGATTTATTACATATTTACTACTCTCCACCCCGTCTTCACTACACTTTGCCGCAGAAAAGTGTCAAATGATTATTTGCTTTTTCTTTATAGTGCTTTTCCATTTCACCTCACAAATTCAGTCAAACAGGCTTGAATAATTATTAAAATGAATATAGTTTCCCTCATGAAGCACTCACAAATCATTTTACAAACATTATTGGGGTCCTTGCGTTTTCTTTACTTCACAGTTACACAAAGCTAATAGTATCTAAGATGTTACCATCTTGGGAAGGAGGATTTTTGAACAGGTACTCGGTTTGTGATGCTGATATTTCTGGGGAATACCTAGGTGACTTGCAGACTGACCGGGCACTGGGTGCTCATTATTGTCCCCAAACAAAAGGTTCTGTAACATACATGCTTAGCTAAAGAATTAATTGTGTAGGGGAAGGAATTTAAAGTGAATCTCCCTAGCTATCTTGCTGAGGAAAACAGTAGTAAAGCAAAGTAAATGTCCATTAGGAGGTAATAGCTGGAGTATGCTCCACCACTGCTGTTTCTGCTCTGATTATTAAAACTGCCGTCAGTCAGGAAATTCCTTTGGGAAAACTGCTCTTCCTTCTTTCCAAATTAATTACATTAAATGTGGTGAATTACATTAAGGAATGGGAGCATGGAGGAAAGGTTGTAGGAAGTTTACTTCCATGCTACCAAAAAGTTTCAGTCAGCTGTTTTCACGGAGGTGCACAGTGTCACTGAACTTCCCATACCAGTTTCTTCTCCAGCTGGGATAAATATGGAAAAGACTTGGAGTTTTTGTTTCAAATGCATGCAATGTTGCTTTATTTTGAAGAAAAAATCCTCACCTGCTTCCTTCTCATGAGCTATGAAATGATACTTGCTCCTGAATGATTGCCTGTAATATGCTTTCAATACACGTATCAGCATTGACATTCCTCATATTTATATTTATAACCTCTTCAGACCCACAGTCTTTCAATACCATTGCCTCCGTACATCTAAGATACATGTTCCTCAGTGGTCCAACATCCTTTAAGCTGAGCATAGGACAATAAATGGATACAACTATTTACAAAATATTTAAAAATCTAAATTCTGCTGCATAGCCTGTTATCTCTACATCTAGCTATCTCCTTTAGCAAAAAACAAAAAAAAGGCACTTTTCTTTAGTATTCTCTGTCCTCTTCAGTTCCATGTCTTATGTCCAAGGAAGATGGTATAGGCTAGTTTTACTTGTGCCTACAAAATTTTCCAAACAGATTCTGAAGGCCTTCTGAAAAACACATCATTCTGCTTGCTGAGATTTGGGGTTTTTTTCAGTGTACATGTTTGTGTTGAATTCAGATTGCCACAGCTATTTCCCATTACCAATAATCACTTTTATCACTAAACCCTCCCACTAATTTACTCGCCGCTTCACTTTGTGGTGCAAGTAGTTCAATATGCTGAATAACTCTGATTGATTGTGTATTTTTTTTTTAAGTTAGCCATTACTCTTCTGATCCCTGAATGGCAGGGGGCTGGATCTAAAGACATCATTGAAATGTATGTCACTGTAGTTATTTAACATTTATCAATATCACTGTAGCATAGTCTCTACATGGAGGCTGAATTAACTCAGTCAAGTTGGAGGCCAAAATGAGTAGAATTTCACAATATTTATCATTATATCCATGTTAAGGTTTGCCATTTTACCTGTCAGTCATTCCAAGCTATGGATGTCCTAAAGTTATGGCATTAATTTTATGTTATGAATTTTTCTTCTGAAGTTAATGAATATTCAGGAGAAAGGAATGGAATTAAATATCTCAAATATCCTCTCAGTACACTTGGAACTGTCTGAAATCAGACTATTCCTGCTAAAAGAGCTTTACAAGTGTTCTAACACTAACAGTTTTCTTGACAACCCTGAGCAAGCTCTATAAATATTCCCCTGTGAGAGATCTCCAGTTTCTCTACACGTAGGTCCCACCCTGCCAGCACAGGCAAGTATTACTACTGTGTTCAGTGTAATTATTCAATGTTCATAAAAATCAGACATAGTGGAGAAAGTGGATGAAAATCCACCTCCACTGAAGATAATGTATTGACTTCAGTGAGACAGGATTTCACTCAAAGTGCAAGAAAGATGTTTTTTACTATATCGTCTGTGCACCTGCAATATACCTGAGGAAAAGCAATACTCTAACCATAGAAGTAATTTATGTCATCACAAATATTTAAAGAAAATTGCTGTTTCAGTTAGTGAATTGTAATAACTATACCCAGCTGTTAAAATTGCTTATGATGCACCAAAACCACACTCACAAAGCATCTGTGATGAGAGATCAATCATCTCCTGGTATTTAACCGAGATGTAGCCAATTAGAACAATAAACGGGATCACACAGATTTTTGCATTGTATCAGCAACTCATCTTTTACGATACATAGCTTTGATTATAACCAACATTTGTTTTGCTGAATTCTGTCTAAACGTTCTCTCGGCTTCTCAATTCAAAACTACTTTAATGCATTTCTAAAAATGTTCTAATTTACCTGTTTCTGCTGCTGAACTCACTCGAGCCCTTGAAAATAATTTGCGGCGTATTAGCTTCTGTAACACGTTATCTTTGCCCTTTATGTCATATGGCGGGTGCTTGTGGTACAAAGTATATTAATTTCAATATTGTAAGTTCTTTTGGTCTGAAGGATCATAGACAGCTCCAAGGAATGCAGACAACCACTTCAAGCCATTTTAACAAGTATTGTCATTTTATCTTGACTAGAGACAAAGCTTAATCAACTTCAGTGCCAGATAGTCTGATCACCATTCACACTCAAAAGGATTTGTGGTCTCTAAGTATGTCTAAAATTCCGGTTATCAGGCAGGATTCATTTTATTCAATTTTAGCTCTCTAAAAGGAAGGGGCTTAGTCTAAGCCAGTTTTTAGATTTCGCCTTCTCTCAGTGAAGAGAGATGGGCACCTCCAGAATGTGTTTAACCCTGTCTGTCCTAGAAAATTGTGCTGTGTTCCTCCAGAAAGACTCCAGCACTGACGAGGCTGCTAAACGTAAAAGAGAGAGAGCCCACAGAGAGTGAGCAGATGAAAGCACATTATAGAAAAGCTATTTCTACAGAAGCGAAATCAAGAAATCAAGAAAGGGACACTAAGCAGTGCAGCAATGCTACGCAAGCTTTCTCACCAGCTTGCACCACGTGTTATGACTGGTCACAGTCAGACTTCGTAGTCATGGCTTTGCAATTCCGATCCACCACTTCTTTTCACAGCCACTGCCCGGCAGGACAGATTCCCCCATTCTCAAGCGTTACCTACATTTTTTGTCCCACAGATGTACAATTTCCCTCAGACTGTCCTGAAGCACATGTTCAACACACTTGAAGAGCAATCCACGCTGCTGTCTGCCTTGGTCTCTTCATTATTTATTGCTTTCACACCTTCTTGTGTGATCTTCAAATGTCATTAGCATCAGAATTTTGTTGCAAGTCCGAGCCCCCCAGCTGAACCCTGTGGCACCTGTAAGAAGCACCAGGTCACTGGTGATTCCAAATTTATGACTACATTTGGACGCTGACAGTTAAACAGTTTATCCTTCTTTTATTACATATCATGTACATATCAGTACACTTTAGATGTGTACGATTTCTCATTCAAAGTGTTGTGACACACCAGGTCATGTATTTTTTATTTATTCTATTACCTTTATAGATTAAACATGAAATCTCATTTGAAAAAAAAAAATCAACATAGTAGGATTCAATCTATTTTCAGTAAACCCCTGTTAGCTGGTATTAATTATATTCCCCTCTTTTAATTCTTGATGAATCAAGTCCTGTATCAGTCATTCCATTAATTTGCCCAGGATTGATATCAGGCTGTCAGAACTATAATTAGCTGGGTCATCCTGTTTGGCTTTAGTGTAAAAACTGGTCACACTTTTCTAAAGTTGTTATAACTAGATTATGCTCATTCTCTTCAATTAAAAAAAAATTCATTAGCTATGTGATTACTTGCTGTAAATCAGAATTGCTTCAAAGCAATCTTACAAAGCGGAGCTGTATAGTATTAAAGTATCACATTAACTCACAGTCTTCTTGCGGCCAAGGGAAGCATTCAGGAAGGATGTAGACTGACAAGGACTTGGCTGTAGCTTCCTTTCACAGCCTTTCTAAACATAATCATTTGTGGCTCTTTGTGTGGCTGTTAAGGCAACCTCAGCAAGCACAGAGACTTGTCTCCTCAGTCTAATGAGAGTAAGGCCAGTCCCCACAGGTGCATTTCCGAACTGCAATCCAGCTGCTGCCACAGCTGTGCTTGGCTGCCGAGCAGAAATCAGAAGTTATCTCAGACTCATGGTCTTGAACAGACAATGCTTACATTATCATAGAATCATAGAATCATCTAGGTTGGAAAAGACCTTTAAGATCATCAAGTCCAACTGTTAACCTAGCACTGCCAAGTCTACCAC
>NW_008794746.1:619043-630184 GCF_000699145.1 Aptenodytes forsteri | reverse complement strand
CCCAGTTCCCTCAGCTGCTCCTCATAAGACTTGTTGTCCAGACCCCTCACCAGCCTCGTTGCCCTTCTCTGGACACGCTCCAGCACCTCAACGTCCTTCTTGTAGTGAGGGGCCCAAAACTGAACACGGTATTCGAGGTGCGGCCTCACCAGTGCCGAGTACAGGGGCACGATCACTTCCCTCCTCCTGCTGGCCACACTATTTCTGATACAGGCCAGGATGCCATTGGCCTTCTTGGCCGCCTGGGCACACTGCCGGCTCATGTTCAGCCGGCTGTCAACCAACACCCCCAGGTCCTTTTCCGCCAGGCAGCTTTCCAGCCACTCTTCCCCAAGCCTGTAGCACTGCATGGGGTTGTTGTAGCTGAAGTGCAGGACCTGGCACTTAGCCTTGTTGAACCTCAACAATATGGTGTGAGATGTATTCTGAAAACTGTATCTCATATCAGTACCTTGCAAGTGTGGGACATGGCTTTCGGGTTCCTCCGTTGCTATTGTCCTTCTAGGTATGAACATAAGAAATGGATCACACCAGTGGTCCCCCTAGCCCTGTACTCCGTTGTTGAGCGCAGCAGTAGGAGAGGCTGTTTAGAGAGTGCACAGGAGCCTTGCCACCTTCTGAGTTCATTCCCTCACACATCATCATAAGCCACACTCATTGTATCACAGGGTACATCCCTGCTCATTTTCTTTGGTATCTGGCTATCAACCCATTGGCCATGAATTTTTCCAGCCCTTTTTGAAGCTGATGATACCATCTGCCCCCACAGCCCCCTGTGGCAGCAAATTACAGAAGTTTACTATCCACTGTGTAAAGATGTACTTTCTTATATACACTTTAAAATGCTCTGTCACTCGTTTCAGTGAATTTCCCTAGTTCCAGTATTGCAGGTTTTGGTGAATAACAGTTCAGTTTATGTACCACCTACATGATTTTTTAAAATCCCCCTTAGCTTTCTCCTCTCCAGACTGAAGAGTCCTGTATTTTTGCAGTACCTCTAGCCTCTGGAAAGGGAAGGACAGAAGGTTTTAAGCCTGTCACCCTCTGTTTTGTCCCTTTTCCCACTCCAGAATGGCCATCCTTTCCTCTCATTCCAAGTGTGATGGAAACACAGATAGCACCGATGCTACTGGAGGGGAGTGGGAGGCAGGGGTTGATAAAGAGGTTTGACTTTGCCTATGGCTGTGGGACAGCCCCGTTGTTGACAAGGCTCTTGCATATATCCCAAGCTCTGTACCTAAGCCCTGCAAACAGTTATCCCCACAGGACTGCTATTCTCACAGGATTTGTGACAAGGCAGTTCATTAAACCCATAATGTTGACATACGTATGAGTGAGAGGCTCAGTGCACTCTTTCCCCATCCACACTCTGACTGACGGGGCTGGAAGCTACTCACGATGGTGCTGGTGTAAAGCAGTTTCTTCAACGGTGACATTGAGTGCTAGTGAGACTCCTCAGCAATAGATCATCTTTTGAAAGTCCATCGGTTGAAGATGGATGTGCCTCTTTGTCTTTACAATTTTTTAAACTGCTAGTGCTTAACATTGTCTAACATGTGCTTAGTAATATATATTTGGCCAATTTTCTGCTTGTCAGTCTGGAAAATCAGCATAGAGTCATCTTTCAGTACTGAGCTTTGTACACAGCTAATGTTAAGGGAAAACACGGGACTGTTAACAAAGACAAAGAGCATGAGCTGACTTTATTTCCTTCAAGCTTCATTCAGCAGGAATGCCCTGTCAAGTGGAGCACATTATTCCCCAAAGCATTTTGAAAATGAGTGGGTGAACATCCTCTATCATTCTGTAATACTTGTTAAATATCAACAATGCTGCTGGGAGGGATGTACAGCATCGAGGATGTGGCTAGAGGACTGACACTCGCGAGCAAAGGGCAATACAACACTTGTAATTTTTTAGTTAGCTCTTTGTAAAATAAATAAAGAACAGTTTAAAAGTGGGTGAAAAGCTGGACAGAGCCTGGCCCAAGTTTACAGCTGAAATGTATGCACATGGAAAAGAGAGGACAGAGTCCTCTGCAAGCAAAATAATCTGCCTGTATTTGTCAATGGATCTGTAGTACATAATTTACAAAAGCAAGAGTCTTACAAACGTTTCCTTAATGGTTTCCTTAATTATTCTAATTAATGAGTGTCTAGTAGGTTGCTTCAGTCATTGGTGAATTCAAGTGCTGTGTTTCTATTCCTGCCTTGTCTTCAGGAATCCTGTAAGACAAGAAGTCAAGAATAAAAAACAGTGATGAGGAAGTGGCCAGTGACTGGAACTTGAAGGAAAACAATGAATAAAAGAATTATCATGATTTAAAATGTAGGTACAGTGCTGGAAAAAGGTGCTGCTCCCAAGAACAGAGGGAAGATGGTTTACTGTCTTACTGCCTGGCATGATTAGTTGTGTTGTGGATTCCTTCCTTTTTTTGCTGGTCCAAGTGACAAGAGAACATACAGTTCTTGATAGAGCCTTTTCATTCAGTATATATTGAGCTGTAACCTCACATTGTGAAAACAGCAGAGAATAATGTATTACTAGGCAACCTAATATCAAATGATGAGCAAACAATTCAGGAATAAATTAAAGTCCCACTGAACCCAAATTGCTGCTTAAGCTGAACAAGCTATGAAAATATAATTATGTTTTAGGAGTTCATCTTGTCTTTCTGAATAACTCTAAATATTTATTTCACAAATCTGTTCATAGGTTGGTTGATTTTTTTAACTTTCCTAAGTCAATTAATGCAATATAACATGAGAGCACGCACAGTATAACAGTGCCATAACACTAGAGATGCAAGTTCATGTTTCTTTTGTTAATGCAGCTCTAGAAAGAATACTCCAACATGTTATAGACTACTAGGGCATCATTGCTTTGCAATGAAATCCTGGTTGTCTGAATCAGTTAGGTGACATCAAGGATTTGCAGCTAATTGCAAATCAATACAAAAGTGGAAGATAATAGTGGAAGAAGTAGCTTGTTAGAAGGAGAAGTTTAGGTCACAGCTTTTCAAATACTGGGGTTCTATTGTGTAATTAATCTTTCTCTTCCCAACGTAAAGCAGGCATCTGCTGTAAAATAATACTATCCATTTTTTCTTTAGGAAGAAAAGTATTCATGGTGGGAGTCAAAAGAAGTAGGAAAGTCATTAAGAGATGCTAACAAGGTGGTTGAATGGGCTTTATTCAGAACATGCCAGCAGAATTCTTTTTGCTTGAAAAGAGAAATGCTTTTTTCCTACTGACAATGTCTGAGTCCCTAAAAATCATAGACCCTAACTGTACCATCTGATCCATATCAACAGAGTCTTATATGCATGAAAAATGCTCTTGAAATCCATGCTGCTGACAGGGGTCCATTATGCTGATCACCTTAGAGAACCTGCCCACTGAGGTTCATTTCTAGTTGATTAGCTTAGGCACGGAAGAGAGACATGATTATATCTGCAGTCAGCCCAAAAACATTAGCAGCAATGATCCTGCTAGTTCAAAAAGAAATTATTTGTAAACAAAAGTAGAGTCTCTATGATCTGATCATTAATGTCAAGAGAACACAGTAAGCATAGCTGCAATTTTAGAGCAGGCAATAGCACTCTACAGCTCACTGGCTGAATTATTTTCCTTTTAATGTCAAGCCGAATGTGCTGCTAGAGGTTGTTCAACACAGTAACACAGAGCATTGCATTAACTCTTTGCTTAGCAAAGGTTGAGCTTCCCAAGAAAGGAGGATAGCAATAGCCAAGAGCTAGAAATCCATCCCAGTGAACTCTGTCTGTATCTCTCCCCTTCAGCAAAAGTTTTTGCATTTTAATCTCATGGTCTCCATTTCACATACTTTTTTTCAGACTATAGAATTAATGCAGGAAATGTAGTATTTTTTTCCTCCTGGTCTGTCTAATGATGGGCTGCACGTGGCTTATTCTGGACCCCAGACGGTCTTACATGGTCTTAGAGACCCATGTCCGTTTTCATTTCTCTCTTTTCCTTTCATAATTACCAGTGAAAATATAAAGCGATCCTAGGAGGGAACAGAATAAACCACTTCATTTCTGCAAGAGGACAAGAGGAAACACTCAGCAATCTTTTCTCCTCTTCTCAGGTTTATGTGTACAGCATTGCCAAAGCTGGAGACTTTCTGTGAGGCATCAGCTTCTAGAACTGAACTGAGATATTTCTCTCTTTTCCTTTCATAATTACCAGTGAAAATATAAAGCGATCCTAGGAGGGAACAGAATAAACCACTTCATTTCTGCAAGAGGACAAGAGGAAACACTCAGCAATCTTTTCTCCTCTTCTCAGGTTTATGTGTACAGCATTGCCAAAGCTGGAGACTTTCTGTGAGGCATCAGCTTCTAGAACTGAACTGAGATGTTGCAGGTGTCCTTTTTTTCTTTTTTTGTAATGTACATTTCTTATACTGATGTTTGTACAGAGAAGTCTTGAAAGCAAGACCTGTGCATCCAGCCTGGAGACTTTCTGTGAGGCATCAGCTTCTAGAACTGAACTGAGATGTTGCAGGTGTCCTTTTTTTCTTTTTTTTGTAATGTACATTTCTTATACTGATGTTTGTACAGAGAAGTCTTGAAAGCAAGACCTGAATGCATCCAGCAGTCTTAGAAGCCATAATTTTTTTTTTTAAATTTATCTCTGAATGCCACAAATTGGGGGCCTTTTACATGTGTTTGGTTAGAATTAATTGCAGTTAAAATATATGATTCTTGTTCCAAATAATGACTTCACAAATGTTCCCTAAATCTTCAGACCTCTCCTGTCCACAGTGGTGAGGTCACTGTGGACAGGAACTGGTTAAGATAGTATTGGAAAATTCTGCCCTAGCCAAAAATGCTAAAACTGATTCTACAAAAATCAAAACAGAGGAGAGAAAGGGACATCCTGTATCTTCAAGTTCAACATGGAGCACATGATACATGAGGACAGGCTGAAAAGAAGGCTTAGGGGACTACTAGGGGCTTATAGAGAAGATAGAGTCTTCTTCAAAGTAGTCAGAAATAAAGATGAGAGGCAACAGGCACAAATTGCTACAAAGAAATTCTGACTGGATAAAAGAAGAAAAGAAAAATTCACTGGAGAAGGGCCAAGCACTGGACCAGGTTGCCCAGAGCGGCTGTGGAATCTCAGTCCCTGGGAGATACTCTAAATTCAACTGGACAAAAACCTGAGCAACCCAATCTAATTTTGAATTTAGGTCTGCCTTTGAGAAGGAGGTTGAACTGAGTGACCTCCAGAGATCCCTTCCAACCTGAATTATCCTACAGTTCTGTTTGTCTCAATTCTCATTTTGCTAAGCTACCCAAGCCAAACTTTTTTGTCTCTTGTCATAAAAAAGGAGAACCTCAAACTCATTTTCATCCAAAGTGGTAGATTATCATCTTTTCCTGTGTCAGTCAAGAATCTATAATGAATGGGGTGTACTAAACTCATGTAAATGTTTGTAAAAAGTACGTTATCCTATTTACAGGTTGATATAAAATAGAAGCTCAGTAGATGGAGACACTTCACACTGAAATGTACACACAGAGTCACGACAAAGGAAGATGTTTTACTCCATGCGAAGTGAAGGTCAGCCAAGTACAGGTGACACCTGCTCTGGCAGTGTCACATTTCCATTCTTGAGAATGTGAGTCTATTCCTAAATCAACAGGAGGAAAATCATCTCTCGAATAACTAAGTGCAAGTAATTTTTTGGGCAGGATGACTGAATCTGAACGGACTCCCTGGAAACCTCTAAAGCAACAATATTGGCTGTAGGAGTTACGGTGCTATACTAGGAGATGGTTTCCACTGTGGGACACAATATGTGAGAAGGGCAGACAAGAAGACAGAATCAGTGGAGATGGGTACTTCTATGGTGGTAAGTAAGAGAGGACTGGGACCAATGCTTGACCCTGAGGCCAGATGGCATGGATTAGCAAAGGTCCCCACTGCTTAGGGCTAGTGCCCTCTAGAGAAATCAACCGTGTCCACACTACAGAGTACTTGGCATTGAGTCTGTTCTGGATCTTATGTATTGCCCCCAAGATCCTAAGACATAATTATTATCTTGTGTCTTTCTTTTAATCACAAAGTCTCTGAAATAACTTCAGGACTATGTGGCAGCCTATCACTGTCATATCACTGGAGCCTGAAACTGGAGGGTTTGTGTTGTGTTCTCTAGGAAGCAAAAGGGTACAAAGCCTATTAGGAGACTTTGCTGGAGGATTGTGTGGGGAGTTGAACCTGATAGTCTCTTTCTAACTGCCTGCTAGAATTGGTTTCTGGATTGAGCTCCCAAAACTGTATCTGGGTTTTTATCTTGCAAAGAATAAGTTAGAGTGGTCAAATGCAGAGCCGGGGGTAAGCTGACAATTAAACAATTATATATCCATGCAGGCACTTCCCCCTCATGCCAGGGTTGCTTAGTTTCCTTAAAACTTTTAATAGGACAACCATGGGGTCTAGTGTTAAAGCTCACTCCCTGGCCCTGTGTGTTTACCAGAGTAGTGTGTCTACAAAACACTGACTGTAGAGAAGGAGAGAGATTTTTGCTTTTTAGGTGTTGACCTTGGTACCAGCAGATTAAGCAGTTTCTTTTTGTTTCTATAAACTTTTGCAACTGTGACATCTGCTTTACATTTGGAATTAATATTTCATCTCTTTCTTTTGACTTAAGTATGATATCAAAGTAACTGGCTAAGAGGCATTGGTCCCACACCTTTCTTATTTAGCAAGACATTCCTCTAGATTGGCAAAGGGGCAATGAATCATTATACTGGGATTTTAGCAACTGTCCAGCTTTCCTAGGATAGCCAAAGGAAAAAGGAGCACATCCCCATGGTAGCTGCAAGAGCTGCTTTGAGAGTGTGCATCACAAAGATCAGGAAAGGAATTAGTGTCTTCCAGTGACAGCCAGAAAAGCTGTCTAGAATGTAGCAAGGTAGTAGATGCCGGACCTGAATGCCCACAGGCAGTTTGTGTCCATGCCTGTGTCTGCAGGCATCCTCCCAGATGGCCTTCAGACCCAGTGGTGCAGAGCATCCACATGTCCAAAATGAAACCTCCTCAAGCACAGACTGCTCAGGTACACGCTCCACAGTACTTGACTTGGGTCTCCATGGGGACAACACAGGGACCCTGTGGGTCTAAAACATAGTAATAATAACAACTCTGTGTGTGTCTGTGTTTGTGTATGTGATAGGATGAGGTTTCAGTTCAAAATGAATGTAAGGACTGTGCCGGATGGAGCCCACCAGAGTGCTGTTTTTATAGCATGATGGTGAAAGTATGTACTGCTTGCTCTGGGGCCTGGCATCAGCCCAGTGGAGTTTAAGGGTGCCTTAAGCCTTCAGGGCTAGTGTTGGAGGAATGTGAAGGCCCAAGGAAGCAAAACCTGGCAACTAGAAGCCATCTCTGCCTGCAGGGAACAATCCCTCTGACAAATGAACACCAGAACTGCACCAGAGAACGGTGGTCCATCCAAAAGAGAGTCCAGGGACAGCTTTGCATATGGTACTGACACTTCCTGACACGTCCTGGAATCACATTTGCTTCTTTCACGGTCATATCACCTTGGCACCACAGAGTTCTCCTGTGGTCATCTGATGACAACCTATGTAATAGCAGAGATTCCCATTCTTTGTTCCTAAATTGCTTTGCACTTGGCATTGTTAAATGCTGTTCCATCCTCAAGCTCTTCTCCAATCCTCTTTTATACCCTCTGATTCTGTTTTATACCCTAGATATTCAAATCCTTTTCTATGTTAATGTTGCCTCTCAATTTTGCATCATCATCAGATTTCATTAGGATACGCACATTTTCCCATGACAATATATACTATATGAAAATATTAAATTAGAGATCAAGACAGACCAAAACTGCTCCTGGAGGAATTTTGCTACATACTTCCCTCTAGTATTCTGACCGTGTTTTCAGCACAAACTTCTGTCAGCTGTGTTCTAACTATCCTCTTCTTCATAAACTGATGATTCTCTGCGTGGAATAGAAAGTGAGTAAGCAACATCCAAGTTGATTAAAGCTATTGCATTTCAAGGGAAAGATAACACAGAGAAAATATTTTTGTCTTTAAAAAAATTATGTTGTTATTGTTTAATCCACTTTTGGTGAACACAAAACAGATTTTGTTCCATTTATCCCAGACATACTGGCAAAAAAGCAAGTAAGCTCAGCTTTGCTACATAAGACCCCCCTTCTTCTTTTCTGGTTCTCTTTTTGTTTATACAGCTAAAATTAAAATCTACTATTTTAATTGCCTTTACAAGATCTAATTTGTCTTAACTTTCAGCAGTTCTTAATTTAGTTCTACACTTTTTGCCCTCCAGGAAATTGTTCAGTCTTTTTTGTATTTCACTAAGGGTGTCTACTTATTGCTAATATCGTTTTGAGGTGGTTAATTGTCCAGCTTGAATCTGAACCTTTTCATACCAGTTTCTGGATAAAAATTCCATACTGTTTTTTGCAGTTTTGACTTCAGAAAAATCCAGTTCAAGCATTCCCTTCCCTAAGCACTTTAGTCCAGCATGCTTCACTATATAGTTTTCCCAGCTTATCAAAGTTTGCCCATTTAAAATCCTCACTGTAGGTACAGATCACTTTTGTTAATCCTTCCATTTCATCACCATTTCATCACTTCACCAGAAAACAACGAGCTCCTTGGTGAATTCTCTTAGTGTAAAAGATTATGAGCTCTGTTAGTTTTGGCTGTGGTTTACATGTCCAGACGAATGAGTATGAATGAAGTTGTTTTACCTGAGGCATCTCCTTTGCATTTGTTTGCAGAGAAGATGAATGCAGTGCCCCTGGCTTTCCTGTCCTACCTGCATGTATAAACATTTGAGTGTTTTAAAACATAAGGTCCTGTGGAGGGAGTCATGTAAATGTCTATGTCTGAGATAGTCACTGCAGGTTCCTCTTACAGTCCCTGAAGAGAAGCAGACATTTTAAGGTTGCAAATCAGAAATGAATGGTTCTAGTCCTTCCAGTGACTAATTTTGGATAAGGAAGCTAGCCAGTTAGCTCAGATGTAGGCATCTACACTGCAGATAACTACTGGTAAAGGAGATGAATCAAACTCCTGCTATGCTTTAACCAGTTGTTTCTGAAACAAACTATTGCACCTGTTTCAGTGCTAATGAGCTTGTGGATTCTCTCTGCTACCTATTACCACTGCTGGAGACAGGATACTGGGTTACTGGGACCTTTGATATGATACCGTGTGGCATGTTCTTATTGCAGACATTTTTCAAGATAATTATGTCACTTAGATTTTAGTTCACTGATAATTAATAGTAGTGAGATTCACTTCCTAGACAATAATTAGTATTATCCTTCAATAGTCTTGTATATATTAAGTACAAAAGACAATGCTTGCTCAAAATGAAGTGCTGGTCTGAATATCTGCCTTAAATTATATATTAGGTTTTGTACAGAATACGATAGTTTCTGGAGACCTCTACATTAGGTAGTGCATATAAGCTGGTGTATGTTCCTACAAAGTTATCTACTAAAGATAATTACTTCGTTGTCACACACTGCAAAAATGCTGTGCTAATAAACATACACATATTTGTCTAAAACCATATGGTTCAATTAAATTTGCATGGCCATAAAAAAAAAGCACACAATTGCTTTCTTCACACTGAGTCATCCTGATTAACCTTGCTGTCCTATATTATTAGTTAAGCAGTTAATAAAAGATTAGAAATTTAACACGTCTTCCTTCAAGCCAGGAATGGCTTTTCCTCTGATTGTCCATACAAAAATTTACTACCGAAAACATTATCCTAACAGCAAATAATGCAATTAGGTATTTGCTTATGTTTGGTTATTTAATTGTTAGGTCCAACATACCTTTTCTGTAAATGTATGTCCTGGTTTGTTATTATATTAATCAGATATGTAAAGTAATAAATGATTTCTAAAGAAATGTCAACTTTTACTGTAAGGCTAAGGAGAGCAGAGAAAGCTGCACTGACTATTAAATAATAATGAAATATCTTGACATCTAGACCACTTTATGATACTATTATATCTTCAGGCTGACATCTAAAAGAACAATAATACCAATATTAAGCAGTATAAAAATATCTACTACTACTGACATTTTGACATAAGAAAGCTTAAGGTGATATACAGATACTCAGTGCCAAAAGACTACCTGATCGCCACGAGCTCAGCCGAGGCGATAGTCTGGTGAGGTGGAGGTGATTTCCCCTAGAAGGTGGTGTGCAGTGATGGAAGGAAAGAGTACCACTTCCATTTCAGGAATAGGAAGTTCTGCATCAGGAAAGTTGCTCACGGACTATTGAGCTGTACAGTCATGGCATTTTCCAGGTAATCACATTTCATCAATTTAAGCCCTTCGTGTCCTTGTGAATATTTCAGCAACATTTATGACAGTATTTAGGTTTATAATATTTGCAGAGGCTACTTATTTTAAAATGCTTACTGATTTTTTTTTGCATCAAAATTTTGTCCGAGTTTTTCCACAATATTATAAGCTCAGCTATTCTCTGGTTTTCACTTGTGATGAGTAACTCTTCACATCTTTTCTACTTATTGATCAGACAGCAAATTTTTAAAACAGTTAGGTAGTAACAATGGATAGCAAGTACTATTTGTGGAAAAACAGACCTTCTTTTTATAAACACATAGCTACATCAATGAGGAATAATCTAATGATTGTGGTGAGTATTTAAAACCCATTACATAAAAAAGTCAGTTGGGGTACAAGCAGAGTGGTATGATGCAGTTTTTTGGAATTTGAAAGATATATGCCCCTTACTGTAGTTTTTCATGTAAAACTGGCACAAATTTGAATATTACATGGGATGGAGGTGGTCAAAACAGATTAGATTTTATATTTGGTTATATCAAAAGAGTCTAGCCTGAATTACCTGGTATTAACAAACAAAACCCAGAAGCTATTTAACATATAGCTTAACATAAACATATCTAACATATAACATACCGGGGCAACCCCCGGTATCAATACAGGTTGGGGGATGAAGGGATTGAGAGCAGCCCTGCCGAGAAGGACTTGGGGGTACTGGTGGATGAAAAGCTGGACATGAGCCAGCAATGTGCGCTCGCAGCCCAGAAGGCCAATGGTATCCTGG
>NW_008794746.1:609519-618467 GCF_000699145.1 Aptenodytes forsteri | reverse complement strand
ATCCCTGGAAACCTTCAAGGTCAGGTTGGACGGGGCTCTGAGGAACCTGATCTAGTTGAAGATGTCCCTGCCCACGGCAGAGGGGTTGGACTAGATGACCTTTAGAGGTCCCTTCCAACCCAAACTATTCTATGATTCTATGATTCTATATATGTGCAGCAATTCTATTACAGACATTACATGTTATTTGCCAGTAACTGATCTTTGAACATTAGCAGCTAGGAAACTTAACAATCAGATGCATTAAATTCAGCTGTCAAGTAATATAGTGACACACAAGAACTTAGAATGAATTTACGAGGAAAAAACCCCAAGTAATTCCAGTTCAGTACTTGTGTGAGCAAGAGCAGACTCCTGCCCATTGTGGTTATGATCTCAAGAACGAGTCTGAAAACTCATGTGGTGAGAGTTTTCAGTACTCTCAAAAAGTTAAAGTACTTTACAAAGCTCCTGGTTAGGAACACAGGAGGCTGAGAGGAAGGAAAATATATTATTTTATGATTTTTTTTTCCTCTTTCTTTGGTTTTCCTTTGGCTTAAAATATA
Source organism: Aptenodytes forsteri (assembly GCF_000699145.1). NCBI lineage: Eukaryota > Metazoa > Chordata > Aves > Sphenisciformes > Spheniscidae > Aptenodytes > Aptenodytes forsteri. Next base: position 617,922 of record NW_008794746.1, on the reverse strand, counting down.
AGCACCCTGAGCACCCTGTCAATTATCTTGAAATTTAACTAAACCAAACTTAGTACTATCAGTTCATGCTGTACTACCAGGTAGCTGTATGCATACTCCCCTCTTCATCTGTCTGTGTGTTACTCCTCCAACCACTCTTCAAAGAGCAGCTAACACAAATAGGTCCTGGACAGGGGGAAAGAGGCTTCATAAAGAATATATTCCCGACATGCCTCTTTCAATTTTGTCGCACTGGATCTAGCAACAGCATGTCTACAGATTGCGACCTAGGCTCTCTTAGATATTACATGTAAAGATATCCTAGGACATACTTGGCTCATGCTACTTTTAATTTATCTTACTATGCTAGTTCAGGAGAGCTTTACTGAGGCACACTCATGTGGATTTACCCCCAGCTGTTTGAGGATAGAAAATAATAATGGAATTCATAATTAGACAAATGCCAGTCTTATTACTTCTGACCTCCATATCGCAGTTCGAGATAAAAAAACAACTGCTCCATACTCCTAGATGAAAAACCGTTTAGATCAAGGCTCGGCATGGAGTCTTGGACAAACCTGATATATCTATTTAGAGCTATGACAGAGAAGAGCAATTTATCAACATCAGTAAATCCTGATGAATGCCAAGACACACAAGCCTCCTAAATCAAATAAAGGCCTCAACCAGGTTTTGTCTAATAATTGCTTGATGAAAGCTGAATGCGAGGTAGGACATAATTAATCGGATTCTCCCTCCTCATAGCATACCATAGCCCTAGCGTGCAGGCTGTGAAGGTTTAGGATGTCAAGCAGGAACAGGAAATTAACTTGCAGAAGATATAGGAACGGAATTCTCACCTTCTCCAGCAGGTAAGATCACGTGGGACTTGATGTGTTTTTTTACTGACCTTTCCAGGCCCCAAAACCTGTTTTGAAAGTGAGGAGCTCTGCACTCCATCTGCTATCCCTGACTGTCCCATTTAGCCAAAAAACTGCGAAGTTTCTGTATATACTTGGCAGGTATGAGAAATTTGTATTTGCTTTAGGCACTATATGATACTTAATTCCACCATAACAAGGTACTGATCTAGAGATGAAAGGGTTAAGGCACTATTTTGGGCTTGTTAAACAAATTAATGCACTATTTTGGCTTGTGAAACAAATCAAGCCTTGCTCTGCCAGGGAACAAATGTGATTTTGCGTGACCATGGATACATGTAATGGTGGGCAAGTCATTTACACTTTCTTTCTCTGTTCCCTTTTTTTAAATGGGAATACCCGTGCTAGTCTGACTGCAATGGATTTATGGAAGATATATATGTTAAAGCTTATGACTATGCTGTAATAGAGGAGCTATATAAGTATCTTCCAACTAGAACAGTGACACTAATATTCCTCCCACATTTAACCAAGGTATAGAACATGTGGATGAACCTGCAGGACCTGTGGCATGCAGAAGGTAGCAGGAATAAGTGACAGAGGGACAGCCATGTTTATCTAGCTTCCTGATGTTTCCTTGAGATGTAGATAATATGAGAAAAGAAAATGCTAGGGTCTGCACCTGATGTGTTTGGTTTTTGCCACTGGGATAAAAATATCACATACAAACACACACACACACATACATAGAGGAAGAATTCACAGGAATAAGGGAGCTTCCTTTCCTTTATATCAGTTTCTCCTGTGCAGGGGGAAATAGGATCCTGAGAAACTCCATTTCCTTTAATTTGCCAGAAGACAGCTTTCCCTGAGAGACAAGCTTTCAAGCTAGAAGGCAGACCAGCTCTAATATTCACCCATCAGTAATCTCCTGTAAGGATTATACATTTTAAAAAGAGAAAGGGATGTGTTCTGTGATGATCCTTTTACTTCTCAGCATTTTTCATAGTTGTTCTGTCAAAAAGCACTGCTTCTTTGAGAACACACTCCTCGTGCAAGTGTGTAGGTGACTAAGATTGTTGATGTTTTTCAAAACCTACTGGTAAAAATCCCCAAATCTCAGAAAAACTAAATCCCAGGCATCAAGGCAATGATAGCCAAGATGCAGCTTATGTAGCTCTGCTGTCTAACATGGGGGGCTTCCTGTTGTAAAATTGTTAGTCTCATTCTTGTAAGTGATCATCTTAGGAAAAAAAAGAAAAATGACAGAGGAGATACACAGGAAATACTGTCTAACCTTAATGAATGTTGAATTTCCACTGACTTGTGCCAGCATGCTGCTTGTGCCATAAAAATGGCAGATGATATACAACATAATTAGTACCTAACTAGTGGAAGAAAAGGTAGATTAAAAGAAAATTTAGGGAAAGATTAACCTGTTTCTTATCCTGTGCATGAGAAAACCCCATGGAGCTTGTAGCCACATGAAAAGTCACTCAAAATTCATATGTCATTGGCTGCCACTGTCAACAACAAAGCAGGGCTGCTATTGACATTTCCGCAGCCAAAGTCTGTGCTGTGAGCTGCAGGGCACTGACATCCTGCCATAGTGGATTTAGTGAAACTTAGGGTGAGTCTGTCCCCTCTGAACAGGGAACTCCCCAAAAAGTGTTTGGAGCTCAGCATAGTGGCCTCCCCCCCCCCCCCCGCCCCCTGATCTACAGTACCCTTTCCTGGGTTCAGTCAGCTGTAGCAGGCAAAAATGAACACTTCTTAGTTGAGTAAAACTTTGTTGAAACAGATGAATATAACAACTGCTCTTTGTTCAAGTTCATTGTAAGAAACTGTGCGAGGGGCCTCATACCAAAACACAGCCACTTGTTACCACTCTAAACAAATGTGTGCCCTGTGAGATCCCACTCAGGAATTTGAACTATCTGGGTGGAGGGCTTAGATAGGTGGAGTTTCTGGGAGTGCTCTTGTGGATGTGTGTGGGTGGGACAGAGAGAAAGAAAAAGGGAGAGGGAAAGAGAAAGGCAGGGGGAGGAAGCAGGAAAAGAACAGAGGAGATGTGTTTACACTTTTTTTTTTTTTGCAAGCAGATGTGAGCTTGCTTTGGTTGTGCTCCAAGCAGACACAACTTGTTGTGCCCACGCTATCAGCAAAGGCTTAGTAGCTCAGGCTTACTAACCATGGCTACACTGTTTATGGTTTGGAGCTGACTCATGCCCATCCAGAGTAAAGGCTCACAACTGTGCAGTTAAAACCAGAAGAGACCAGAAAACCAATTCCAGGCACTGGCAGAATAAGCAAGTTGTGTCTCCTCCAAAAAGTATATAGGTCTTAGACTTGCAGCAGGGCACTGTCCATAAAACTCTAAATTCATATTAGCACTGAGCCATAAAAATTCATCTTGCAGTTCTTGTTCTCCAATCTAGCAATTCAGCACTGGGCTACACATACTTTCTGGCAAACTTCTGTTCTTGGTTTTGCAACTGGAGGACATATTCAGTTACCTGCCCCATAGGTGAGCTAATCTTCATTGTTATTTTGCTGACTTCTGCTTTCAGCTGTGAGATTGTGTTTGTCTCATTTTTCTGTTCTCTGCCATTTCGTCCATATTGCATGACATTGGCTAAATCCAGCTGATATCCATCAAATCAAATACTGATATGCACATAAAAAAAAAAGAAAAAAAGACAGCAATGATTTCAGACTCCAAACCTGGAACCTGAATGAGGGTTCAAAATGACAATCTGAAAACCTCGGCTCATTCTGAACATATCTCTACAAATCTCTCAGCGCTCTTGCACAGGTGTATGTGAAGCATCTCAGCAACTATCTCCCACCTGCACCAGCTGAGGCACCAAAACCAAGATGTTCCTCTATCTCCCTGAGAAGAAAGGGGAAATATAGTCAGGAAGACTGGTTGGCCTTAGAAAAACATCTGGGATCTGAGTTCTGCTTTGACAATTTCTCCATTTTGTAAGAAACAGTCAGTGAAGAAAATTCATGAACAGTTCTTGGAGCAAAAACTAAAAAACTAGATCTCCCCCCTCCTGGGTAAAGGCCCTAAGGCTGAGAAGCCTAAGATCACATCCTCTTTTCCACTGGGTTGAACTCAAAGACTTTTGTCATTCCTCTGGTGCTGATAAATTATTGGCAGTTGCAGCTCCAACGGGCTGCAGATGTCCAGAAATGCTAGCCAAAAGACCACTGATCTCAAGTTTGTAGATCTGCTCCTATTCTTAAAAAGACATTGCTGCCACATGGCCTGAGAGGAGAGATCCCTCTTATAATGTTGAATGCCTCAGTCCTAGAGCAGAGCTGGAATTACAGTCAGCATTGGCTAGGTATAGGCAAGCCAAAACCTTAGGAGTGTGCTGACCGTAAATGCTCTCTTAGTGCTGCCCTTCTCTGACCACACATAGTGTAGGGACCTGAGCTGACTCTATCGCTCCTCATAAGACTTGTTCTCCAAAGAATCAAAGGGATTTGATCTCCAAAGATCAAAGGGATTGCAACTTTCAACGTTGTGATGTTCACTTTTAGACATAGATGCAATCTCCCAAGAAAGACACTGATTTCTCAGCTATGGTGGTTGTATTGCGTTTATCTTGATATGTATCATTTCAAAGGCAACCACTCCAGGTCTTTTCATGTCTTGATATGTCCTATGAATGTGTCTGAACACCACACGGCAACAATCTTCTCCAAGGACAACAGGATGATCATTTCATATCTTGTGTTTTGAAATTCTGACCCTAAGTAATTCAATGAAAGGGTTTTGTGTCTTTTTGCCCGTAGTTTCAGTAAGGATAAGATTTCATTCTTCATACACATCTCTTTTCTGTGTCTCACAGCGTGATGGACAAACCTGGCAACGGTTTGTCAGTCAGCAGTGGAAAGCATGTCTATAATACATAATGAAGGGTGCTACAGAGGGCTACCAACCAGAGCTGACTGAAGCTGGTTGCTTCACACTGAAGCATGAAGTACATGCTGTGTGTTACAGCACCATTCAAGCACACTGGTTCTATTACATCTGCATTACAGGGTAACAGTAATTCTAGCAAATTTCTTTCTCATAATTTAGCTGCATACATAGTTTTAGATAAGGTATTTAAAGGGAAAGCAAGAAACAGATGAACAACAGATGTATGAAGCTGCAGAGGTGGGCCTGAGGCTGTGACCCCATTCATTTCCTCTCTAAGGACCAAGACAAACTTCCAGTGAAGAAGTCGGAGAAACCTTAAATCAACAACGTAACTTTTTAATGTATATCCTATTCTGTATATAAAATATAACATCATATGTAACATATATTACAGTAATATATAACAATATATTATATCGCAACTTGAGGCCATTTCCTCTCGTCCTATCACTTGTTACTTCGGAGAAAAGACCGACACCCACCTCGCTACAACCTCCTTTCAGGTAGTTGTAGAGAGCGATGAGGTCTCCCCTCAGCCTCCTTTTCTCCAGGCTAAACAGTCCCAGTTCCCTCAGCCGCTCCTCATAAGACTTGTTCTCCAAAGAATCAAAGGGATTTGATCTCCAAAGATCAAAGGGATTGCAACTTTCAACGTTGTGATGTTCACTTTTAGACATAGATGCAATCTCCCAAGAAAGACACTGATTTCTCAGCTATGGTGGTTGTATTGCGTTTATCTTGATATGTATCATTTCAAAGGCAACCACTCCAGGTCTTTTCATGTCTTGATATGTCCTATGAATGTGTCTGAACACCACACGGCAACAATCTTCTCCAAGGACAACAGGATGATCATTTCATATCTTGTGTTTTGAAATTCTGACCCTAAGTAATTCAATGAAAGGGTTTTGTGTCTTTTTGCCCGTAGTTTCAGTAAGGATAAGATTTCATTCTTCATACACATCTCTTTTCTGTGTCTCACAGCGTGATGGACAAACCTGGCAACGGTTTGTCAGTCAGCAGTGGAAAGCATGTCTATAATACATAATGAAGGGTGCTACAGAGGGCTACCAACCAGAGCTGACTGAAGCTGGTTGCTTCACACTGAAGCATGAAGTACATGCTGTGTGTTACAGCACCATTCAAGCACACTGGTTCTATTACATCTGCATTACAGGGTAACAGTAATTCTAGCAAATTTCTTTCTCATAATTTAGCTGCATACATAGTTTTAGATAAGGTATTTAAAGGGAAAGCAAGAAGCAGATGAACAACAGATGTATGAAGCTGCAGAGGTGGGCCTGAGGCTGTGACCCCATTCATTTCCTCTCTAAGGACCAAGACAAACTTCCAGTGAAGAAGTCGGAGAAACCTTAAATCAACAACGTAACTTTTTAATGTATATCCTATTCTGTATATAAAATATAACATCATATGTAACATATATTACAGTAATATATAACAATATATATTATATGAGATAATGTATATTGTCTTATATTTTCTATTACATGTTATATACCATGCCTATGTATAAATTTTATATATGTGTGTATATATATAGTTATATGTATAAATATAAAATTGCATTTACTTCTTAATTTAAGGAAATATTTTAATATAAATGGCACCCAGTATAGCAGAACAACTTCACCTCTCCTCCCCTTCAAAGACATGTCTCTGTATGTCTCTGGCATATAGAGATACTGCAGCAAAACACCCAGGCAGTTTAACTTTACAAAGTACAATGTAGAAGTGCTTTCAGAGTACATTAGCATACTGTGCTTCAGCAGCTTTGATTTCTTCTCACAAGAGTTAAGAAGAAATTCACTTAATCAGTACATCTAGGCTCAGCTTACCAACTTCTTTTAATACTTTAATGTCTTTGTTGGAGATAGTACTGTGAACCCTCAAAAAACAATCATCACAACTTCTGCTGGCAATTAGGATGAAGAAAATTAAACCCAGGAGACACACTAGTTATACGTACAAAGCTGATCCCCATGGGGGTGGTTGCCTCACCTATTAGAGCATGCCAGAAACATCTCTTAAGGCTTTGACATCATCACCATACTGGAAAAAAAAAATTACTCTATAAAGTGGCAGTATGTTTGATATATGTTGTAGACCTTTTAAGTTTTCAGTTAGAACGCTCTGACTTTGGCATTGCTACATCAGGAAAGGCCATACAAGGTACATAGCCTCAGCTATGGATACCTGTTTGTTAAACAAAAACAAACAAACAAAAAGCGATCTTCAGTCAACTTCAGCTAACCCTCTTCTCACTAAAGTTCTCCACTGTTTAAAATCCAAATGCCTAAATTAGCAACTATGGGATCCCTTCAGCTCCCCACTGAAAACACTTTTTACTATATTTTCTGACTGCCACTGTTCACCCAGCTGTACAGGTTCCCGTAAGATAACAATGCATGCAATAGCTAATTGTTTATCATTTGGGGATTAGAAGCAGCAATATGAATTTTCAGGAAGATTCGTTTCTTTTTAGCTCAGTTTGTGATAGGGCGTTTACAGAGTTAGCCATACAGGCTTATAAACATTTTAAGTATAATACATATTTTCAAATGTTTTTTGTCTTTGCAGTTGACAGGGAAAGGATTTGTAGAAGCACTCAGCTTTGGCCTAACTTTGCTTCTATCAAAGACAATGGTTTCACTGTTTTCAGTGGCAGCAGATAGCTGACAGCACACCTTTGGGAAATCCCACCAGTGAAGTCTCCTCGGTTTGAAGAGGATGCACAATGTAAAGTTTTGTGGGCTTGGGGGGTGGTGGTGCTTGTTTTATTTTTGTTTGGTTTTACTTATCTTAGGGTGTTAGGAGCCAACTTGTAGCAGAAATGGGTGGACTAGTTATATTCTCATATCTGTTTTTACTAGAGGGGATAATTATAAGATTAATTCAGGGGGGAAAAAAGTCTGCATGTAATGAAAAAAATATGAATGGTGCAAGTATACTGTAAAGAAAAAAAGGGTTTTATGAATACAGCCATATCTAACACACCAAAGTTTTTAAAAAGGTATCTTATGAGAATATACCATAAACATCCTGCCTGCATGCATATATAGGTTTTGGGGTTTTTTTTGAATGCTGGCAAAATATCCCCAACAAACACTTTTTCAGTACAATGACTATATACTGTTTGCTGTACAGAACCAAGCACTCTTCCAATAACAGTTCTATCATGCATTCCTGAACTTTCATAGAATCATCATAGAATCATAGAATCATTAAGGTTGGAAAAGACCTCTAAGATCATCGAGTCCAACCATTAACCCAACACCACCATGCCCACTAAACCATGTCCCTAAGTGCCACATCTACACGTCTTTTAAACACTTCCAGGGATGGTGACTCAACCACTTCCCTGGGCAGCCTCTTCCAATGTTTCACCACTCTTTCAGTAAAGACATTTTTCCTCACGTCCAATCTAAACCTCCCCTGGCGCAACTTGAGGCCATTTCCTCTCGTCCTATCACTAGTTACTTGGGAGAAGAGACCGACACCCACCTCGCTACAACCTCCTTTCAGGTAGTTGTAGAGAGCGATGAGGTCTCCCCTCAGCCTCCTTTTCTGCAGGCTAAACAGTCC
>NW_008794746.1:594605-605400 GCF_000699145.1 Aptenodytes forsteri | reverse complement strand
GGGATCCTCTGCTTCTTGTGGAGCCTCCATCTGCTGCCTTTGCCTCAGGGATGGTAGGGTGCAGCTCCACCAATCTATCTCCCTCTCACACTCTCGGATACTCCTTAACCTTTCCACTTCCTCCTTCAGCTCTGCCACCAGACTAAGCAGATCATCCACCTGGTCACACCGCACACAGGTGTTGTTCTCTGCTTCCCTCCCGTACAAGTGACAGGCTCAGGCACTCCCTGCAGCTGGCGACCTGGACAGCTGTATGCTTGCGTGAGGGCTCCATCTGGGTCACCACATTCCTTCTGGCGACAGCTTTCGGCCAAGTGGAAACCATAGCTGGTCCTCTTCTAGGAAGGCAACGAATACTAGTTGAGCTGGACTCTAGAGCCAGGGGGGGGACTGCGCCTTGCCTGCCTGCCTTCCCTGCACAACCTGCCCACGCAAACTGCCGTGCCACGCCACGCCCCTTTAAGCATTCTTTGAGCATTAATGCCTCTAAATTTCCTAGGTGGTTAGGTCTAATTGAGAACAAAACATATTTTTCAACGATGATTCTAAAGCAGCACTCTGGAAATGTTTTTTTAAAGAAGTGTTTAGAAGCTGTAATTCATAAAGTCCATAAAATTATACACTATCTTTATTTCCTGAGTTTCATTAACTGTTCCTCATGCCTTTGTTGACTGCTGTGACTAGACTTTGATATATCAACAAACATAATTTATGACTTTGTGGCTGGTTAATATGTTTACTTACTGGTTAATATGTTTACTTACTACATTATCTAGCAGTTGATTTAGGATTTCCCATTTAAATTACACTGGCTATTTAAAGGCCTTATTTGACAAGGTTTCCATTGCATTGTCTTTTTCTTCTTGTCAGCTCAATCAATTATTTATTGACATATTTATCATTAAATATACACAAAAAGGGACAAGCACAGTTAGCCCAGGAAAACATATGCAAGAAAGATGGAAAGACTTAATATATATTTACACTACTTCCTTGCTACAAAATAGCTAATAAACTAACCTCTACATCCCTAGTGCAAACTTACATAAGACTGATTCATATTTAACATCTAACAGCAGACTCTTACCCAGTAGCAGATGCAGCCTCAGTGTAAAGGAGAGACGAGAGCACTCTCATTGCTGTAATCTCAGGAACTCTGTGCCAGACCACTGCAGCTACAGTTTGTGTTCTCTTGTATGCTTCCTACCTTTCCAGTTTGAGGAAGATGAATTGATGGCAGAGAAACTCTAAGCAAAGATTGAAAAGAGCTAGTAATAGGGGATGCAGAAGTGGTGTTTGTTTTGTTTAGCTGGTCTGGAATTTCAACAGAACGTTAAGAGCATTGGCTTGAGCTGTTCAAAGTGTCATTAAATGGCAAGCTCAGAAATATTATCGTGCCTGTGTTGTAGCAGCATTTTGTCATTAGTCAAGATGGACTCATCACATCTTCAACTAAGATGAACTTTATACAGTGTCTACACCAAAAAAAATACTTACCTTTTGCTGAAGTAAATAAATGTATACTCAGCACATTTATTGAATTTTTTAAACAAGTATTAAATTTTAGCTGATCCAATTAGGCCCTTTATAATATACCCTACAGATAAATTCTTACTGATTATTGACAGCAGGGCTTAATGCTGTAGAACAGAAATAAATCAGTAGTTTGGGGGGAGGGGGTCTCACTGTATGTTAACAGAGGACCTATCACTTACCTAAACTTGACTTAAAATTAAACTTAATTTTAAAGTTTAAAAGAAACTCTTCCCTGGTTTTGTCAATCAGCTGTAGTATTTCAGAGAAGTGTGATAGTGATGGAAATGCTAGTCTATGCTATCAGGAAAATATTAATCTAGATTTATGAATCTCCTCCCAATATTTATATGGTTTTTGCAATTTCAAAGAGTGATTCAGAACCTTAGCAGGATGAAGTACCTCTTATAGCTGCCCAACTCTCTCCATCAATTAAAGAGGATGCTCAGGGCAGACGGTTTTCTGTGTTCACACAGCTAGTTCTGGTTGTAGCTATGCTGAGTGAAGAACACTTGGGGCACCCCCAGCTGCTCATTACCACCTGCACCACAGATTTCCACCTCCCAGGTTCTGCCACTGTAACTTGTCTGATTGCTCGCCAACCTGTGTTGAAATGAGCCAGGCCCACTCACTTTCAATTGCAGGTCTTTGCAGGTCCATTTTGGTTTGCCCAGACTGAAATAGAGAGTGACTGTTCGAAAGACTGGGCCAGCAGAATTGAGGGCAGCAGCTTTCAGAGGATTTTTATGGTCAAGGGGGTGGAGGGGTCCCTTGACCTAGCAAAGCTGCAACTGAAATGAGGCATCACCGCAGTTAACTGTCTGAAGGCTAGAAGGCAGGACAAATGCTGCACTACAACTGCAGTCAGACAGGCTGTTCCAGCAGCAGCTAAATGAAGTCTGTTGCCACCAGCTACAGATTACTGCCCTGCCTCATTAACTGGAGGTTAGCATTTGCCCAAACCCCACACTGTTATCTGTGATTGCTCTCAGACTCAGGTTTATTAAATGGTTTGAGTAATTAAATACCTCTAAATACTTGTGTTTCTAACCCAACAACTTTGATAAGTAGTGAACTATGGTACGGCCACATAAGTTGGTATATCAACAGACCTGAGAGGAATCTCTAGCTTCACCTGGTTCAGTGGTAGGTGGAGCAACATGTAAGACCTTCATTAAAGCCCTCTGAAGAGGAGTCGGGTCTACTTTTGCCTGCTTGATGTATACCACGATGTGGAGAGCACTTCAGGGTGCTTCTCTGTTCTCATTTATTAGCTAGTTTGTTCTAGAAGGGCTTAGATGTGCTAAGAATAAGTGTGGAAATAAATAGTGGAAAGGAGTGTATTCAAGGTAAGTCTCCTGCATTCAGAAAACAAATATTAACATCACATTGGAAGTATGAGTGTATACTTACAGGTATGTGTTTGTGGGTGCTTTTAGAAAGGGCTGGCATAGAATTGAAGACAGGGCTACAGCAAGTAGAACGACTCAGGAGAAGGTTTAAGGTGATAGAATCACTTCTCTGGAATTCTTGTCTAATTGAGATCAGAAAGGCTCTTCCCCTGGCCATGCAGATTAATTCAAGATTTACAACTTTTAACACTGCTTTATCTCAAAACCTGATATCTTTCTTGGTCCAGCTTTTGTACGCAAGGAGATTAGAAGGTAAGAAGCTGAGACAAGGGAGAGAGAAAATATTGTAAGAATATTGTCAGTTGTGGCAATTTAGTGTCTGTGTTAGTATTGAGAAGGCATCATGGCTGGAGGTGTTGCTGAACCTGAGACAGATGAAGGCCTTTGCTCTTGCTTCAGCAAGTCACGCAAAACAATGCGCTTGTATAAATAGGTCATAAGTTGCCTCATGGATTTATGTAATAGAGTAAGAAAGCTAGAATGGCAGGCAGTTGCCTTACTTTGATAATGGGCTGGATAACCATGTGGTGTGCTTCTCATTTAACTTCAATATGCAGTTGCCTCTCCAGGGTGAGTGTTTCCACTGTACTACTGCTTCAAGGCTTAACAGACTTGTTAGTCATGGAACCCTGATTCTCCTCAGCTTTTTATAATTTATTTTCCTGCAGTCTTTATTTTTTTTTTATAACTCAGTGAATGTTGGAGATATCTAACTGGTAAGAATTTTCTCACAGCAATCTCTGATATCTGAAAAGAGTTGTTTTACATGCTCAAAAACTACCTTCTTAAAGGCTTCATTTTTTTTTTTCATTATTTCATTTGTTATTGATTCTCTGGAACGAAAGTGGTTCCAGAAGATTCCAAAGAAGTTTCCAAACAGACTTGCTTTGCTTGGATATTTTGAGAAATTGCAGGACTGGGGTGCTGCTGTGGATGGATACAGGCTCTTCAAGAGGAGCTGGCAAGGAGTGGGAGTTGCCCTTTATGTGAGAGAGTGGCTGGAATGCCTGGAGCTCTGCCTGGGGACAGGTGATGAGCCAGCTGAGAGCTCATGGGTGAGAGTGGGAGTTGCCCTTTATGTGAGAGAGTGGCTGGAATGCCTGGAGCTCTGCCTGGGGACAGGTGATGAGCCAGCTGAGAGCTCATGGGTGAGTTAAAGGGCAGACCAACATGGGTGACATTGGAGTAGGTGTCTGCTACAGGCTGCCTGATCAGGAAGAAATAGATGAGGCCTTCTTTGGACAATGGGAAGAAGCCTCACATTCGCAGGGCCAGGTCCTCCTGGCAGACTTGAACCACCCTGGTATCTGCTAGAGGGGTGACACAGCAGGGTGCAAGCAATCCAGGAGGTTTCTGCAATGCGTCGATGATGGCTTCCTGGCACAGGCCATTGGGGAGCTGACAACAACAGGTGCTCAGCTGGATCTGATAGTTCCTGTACTGGGTCTGGCTGGGATGGAGTTAACTTTCTTCATAGCAGCTCATATGGTGCTGCGTTTTAGATTTGTGACCAAAACAATGCTGATAATACACTAATGTTTTAGCTATTGCTGAACAGTGTTTGTAGAGAGTCAAGGCCTTCTCTGTTTCTTACTCTGCCTTTCCCCCTCACCCCCCCCAAATAGACTGGGAGGAGACAGAACCAGGCAGATGACCCAAACTAACCAAAGAGCTATTCCATGCCATATAACCTCATGTTCAGCAATAACAAGGGAGAGGAGTAGGTTTAGGGAGGTTAGCCATCTTTTGCTTGGGAACTGACTAGGTATTGGCCTGCCTGTAGGAAGTGGTAAGTGATTGCCTTTGCATCACTTGTTTTGTTTTCTTTCTCTTTTCTTCCACTTCTTTTTTGCTTGTTAAACAATTTGCATCTCGACCCACAAGCTTTCTTGCTTTTACTCTTCCTTTTCTCTTCCCCTGTCCCACTGGGGTTGAGGGGGGAGTGATCGAGTAGCTGTGTGGTGCTTACCCACCTACTGGGGTTAACCCACACCACTTACAAACAGTGAAGAACTGCTTGGAGTTGTGAAAATCAGGAGCAGTCTTGGCTGCAGTGACCGTGAGGTGATGGAGTTCAGGATCCTGTGAGGAGGAAACAAGGCAAAAAGCAGGATCACAACCCTGGACATCAGAGGAGCAGATTTTGACCTGTCTGGAAGAATGCTGTGGGATATGGTCTGGGGGAGAGAGGAACGGTCCAGGAGAGTTGGCTGTTTTTTAAGGATCACCTCTTCCAGACTGAAGAATGGTCCATCCTGATGTGCAGGAAGGCAAGTAAAGGTGGCAGGAGGCTGCATGGATGACCAAGGAGCTCCTGACAAAACTCAAACATAGAAGGGAAGCATGCAAGAGGTGGAAGCAGGGACAGATGACTTGGGAGAAATACAAAGCCATTCTCTGAAAGTTCAGTGAAGGGGTTAGCAAAGCTGAAGGCAGCCTGGAGTTGAATCTGGCAAGGGATGTGAAGAGCAACGTGAATGGCTTCTTCAAGTCTATCGGCAGCAAAGGGAAGACTATGGAAAATGTGGGCCTGCTGATGAATGGGGCAGGAGACCCGGTGACAGAGGACATGGAAAAAGACAAGATACTCTATGTCTTCTTTGCCTCAGTCTTTAGTGGCAAGACTCGTCTTCAGGAATCCCAAGTCCTTGAAACCAGAGGGAAAGTCTGGAGCAAGGAAGACCTCCCCTTGGTGGAGGAGGATTGGGCTAGGGAATGTTTAAATGAACTGGCCATACACAAATCCATGGGACCTGATGGGAGGCACCAGCAAGTGCTGAGGCCACTGGCCAATGTCATTGTAAAACTGTTCTCGATTATTTTTTTGAAAGGCCATGATGATCAGAAGTTCCTGAGGACTGGAAGAGAGCAAATGGCACTCCTGTCTTCAAGAAGGAGGAACTACAGGCTGGTCAGCCTTGCCTTGATCCCTCGGAATGTGATGGAGAAAATAATCCTGGAAATGTTTCCAAATGTATTAAGGACAAGAAGGTGATTGGGAGTAGTCAGCATGAATTTATGAAGGGGAAATCATTCCTGTCCAACTTGATAGTCTTCTATGATGAGATAACTGGTGGGGAGAGTGGTGGATGCTATTCATCCTGACTTTAGCAAGGCTTTTGATGCTCTCCCATGACAGCCTTATTGACAAACTGATGAAGTATAGGCTAGATAAGTGGACAACAAGATGGACTGAAAACTGGCTGAACTGCCAGGTGAAAGCCTGGCACTGTGTGATTGGGATGTGATTAGTGGCATGAAGTCCTTCTGGAGGCTAGTCACTACTGATGTACCCCAGGGGTCCATACTGGAGTAACTAAAGTTTAACATCTTCATTTATGACCTAGATGATATAAGAGTGTTCTTTCAGGAGGCTTGTGGAAGATAATACAAAACTGGGGTCAGTGGCTGATATACCCGATGGGTGCGCTGCCACCTCTGAAGGATGACCTCAACAGCTGAAGAAATGAGCAGACAGAAATTCCACAAAGGGAAATGCCAAGTCCTGCCCCTGGGGAGGAATAACTCTGTGCACCAGTAGACACTGGGGTCTGATGGAATGGAAAGCAGCCTGGCAGAAAAAGTCCTTGGAGTCCTGTTGTTCAACAAGTCAGACACAAGCAGCATTGTGTCCTTGTGGCCAGTAGTGTCCAGGGCAGCATTAGGAAGAGTGTTGCTAACAGGTCAAGGGAGGTGATTCTTCTCTACTTGGCCCTGGTGAGACATACCTGGAGTGCCATGTCCAGTTCTGGGCTACCCACTACAAGAGAGACATGGACATACTAGAGAGTCCAGCAAAGGTCCATGAAGATGATGAAGGGATTGGAGTATCTGATGTACAAGGTGAGGCTGAGAGAGCTGGGACTCTTCCGTCTGGAGAAGAGAAGGCTCGGAGGGATCTTATCCATGTGTACAAATACCTGATGGGAAGGAGTAAAGAAGCTGGATGCAGGGTCTTTTCAGTGATATTCAATGGCAGGACAAGAGGCAATGGGCACAAACTGAACTACATGAAACTCCATCTGAATGTAAGAAAACACTGTGAAATGTGGTCAGACACTGGAACAGGTTGCCCAAGGAGGTTGTGGAGTCTCCATCCTCGAAGATATCCAAAACCCAATTGGACACAGCTCTAAGCAACCTGCTGTACCTGACCCTGCTTTGAGCAGAGGGTTGACCTAGACGATCTGCAGAGGTCCCTTCCCACTTCAACCATTCTGTGACCTTAAATGTTCTGTGATTCTGTGGTCTTAAATGTTAACAACTCATAGGCTGAACATAGCATGGAAGTGTCCAAAATAAATAGTCCAAGTTCTCTGGGTATATGGTGTTAGCCAAATTCTGCTCCAAACTTCATTGGTGTGGTTCCTGTTGACTTCTCTGGAAACTGTGTATACCAGCTGCTCTATTTCTGCAAACAATCAGGAGAAATTTATGGCAGAAAATGAGAATTATTAAATTTCCAAATTCAACTGCCTAATATGCGTGTGGAACTGGTTGCACTTTTATCGATTAGTACAGTAGAAAAGTTGGCATTGCTTTCTGTTTTGTAGTAGCTAGCTACTAAATGTCTGTTTTCTGCTATTCCCCACAGTATTTGTGCAGAGCACTTTTGAAAAAAAAGTTGTTTTCCTTATAGTTCAGGAGAGGTTTAAGTGTGGTCGTAGTGGTTCAAGGTGGTAGAGATGTCCCTGAATCAACGGTAGAAGGAGCTTTGCTGAGAACTGTGACACGTTCCAAAAGCTTGATAGCTTGGAAACCATCATGATAGTAGTGTGGTGAATGTGGAGTGCTTGAACTTTTTTTCTTTATCAGAGATTAAACCATAAGGCTGTTCTGAAACTAATTTTAAATGCTTTATGGGAATTCCTTCATACCAACTGAACTGCTTGATAGGTTTCTTTTCAAAGGCAACTGTCATAGATTATTTTTGCTTACAAGTAACAATTCTGAAGTAACAGGAATTTCTAAATAGCACCAGGTATTAATAATGATAATAAAAGAAAATAATTACCAGACTTCAGTGTGCCTACATTTGAAAGAATGGAACTAACTAGAAGTGTGTTGATTGCTTAGTTTGTATATCCATAACCCCTTACCTCCACCATTTTGAATTACTGGCCTACAGCCACATATTCATTTATAAGGAACTGATCACGATAATGTCTTTTGACAATTCCAAGGCTATCTATCTGGGTGGCTCTATATTACAAGTGTCATCCCCTTGACATGAAAGGTGATGTAGGCCTACATCACTTTGATCTGTGTTTTTCCCTAAATTCCTAAATATTAGTATAGAAAAGTGATACTGTGTTACAGTTGCATCCCCTGTTTACTTATAAATAGAAACAGTTGTGAAGTTGAAATAAGCTATAAACTAATTTCTATGACAACAAAACCATGGTCAAAATATGACTTTTCTGGTATGGCCTACATCTGTGATACAGAAGTTTTCGTCACGTATTGGAAGTGAGCATTTTTGCATTTTTCCCTACAGATCAGCGTTTTTCTTGTTGTTAGTGGCAGGGCTTTTCAGACGAGGCATCTTTTAACACTAGCAGGTCAGGTATGCTCAAAAAAGACAAAAGCTGCAGAAAGAAGAAACTACCAGACAATTCCCATACTTTTTAACTGAAGGCTGCAGCAGCCGGCCAGCTAGTCTGAACACAAATTCTGTCACAGAGAGAGTGTAACACAGACACAGGAGGGCTTAGTATATGGGTAGTAGAAAAACAACTTGCTGCTATTCTCATGTCTCAGTGAATTTCCCCTACAACCTGCCACTGTCCAGAGACCTGATAGGACTTGCAATGACAGAAAGTGACTAGAAACAATTCTGTACTGACCCAGAAAATACTGAGGGAGTGAAGAAAGAGACCAACTGGACTGTTTTACAGAGCAACAACTTTCCTGAGTGATTTCATCCTTAAGGTGCAATGTTTCCATTGAACCTGAGTTTGGTTCCATGGAGGAAAAAAGGCATCTGCAAATAACTTATCAGCTCCACCGGTTCTCTTTCACTATCTTGCTGCTAAAATTTTGCTTTTCCTTCACACTGCTCATTAGTTTTAGCGAATTATAAATGAAATGTCAACAGGATTGCTTCTCCCCTTCCCATAAAGCCAGGAAAAATTACCTCTCTGAGTCTGCTGGACTTTCTCTCTGCCTGTTCCCAGGCTCTTACTGCTCTCATAGAACTGTTGCTGTTGTCTTCTTCTAGCTGAAAGTTTAAAGAAACTGGAGTAAGCGACTGTGGAAAGGAGGTGAGGACAGTTTTAGAATTGAACTTATGCATAAGCAGGGAAGGAACCGAAGAATTGGCGTAGGGTGCCCAGAGAGATCATGGAAATCTCTGTTTGAGGAGATACTCTGAACTTGACAAGGCCGTCAGCTGCCCGCTCTAACTGAGCGGAGGGTTGTATTTGGTGACGTCCTGAGGTCCCTCTCAACCTGAATTATCCTAGGAGTCTAAAAGTAGAGGGACAAGATGAAACAGGAACATAATAGAATGAGGAGGAAGGTAGTCATAGAGCTAATCAGAACTTTTAATATGTTCCCTCCCCCTCAGTTATTTTGGTTTGGAATTAGATGTGGGCTTAATCCAAATTTTTGGGTGGCATAGGAAGAATATTATGGTTATGCTCATCAGTGCAGTTGTGTGCAGTTCTCCTCTCAATAGTATTCATCTGTATTAATGGAGGCCTAGCTCTGGTTTCTCTTTCTGAATGGACAGCCCACAGTGAAGCTGTAGGGGTTGCTCCCATCATCCATACATAATTAAGGACACATGGGAAAAATGCTGGAGAACAGGTGAAAAAAGAAATAGGGAAAGGTTAAGCTGTAGAGTCATTCCAACCTGTTTCCTTCCTATGTTAATCAACATCTAGACATTACACTATGTAAGGTGGGACTAAATCTTTGATTAGCACAGGCCTCTCCTGCTGAAGTGTGTGTTTCTCAGTCTTTCCGTGTGGAACTATACCACTTTGTAAAACTACTTAAATGTATGGCAGTCACATGCAAACAAGTGGGTGTGACTCCCTAGTTTGGCAGTTTACACACTTAACTGGGAGCAAACCCAGCTGGGTTCCTGCCCTGGTGAATTCTTAGTACAAATTAATTAATAAATTCAACAAAGCTGTTGAAACAGTATCAACAGGATAATCTAAGCTCTCCTACTCCTGAGATGCTGTAGGTTTGTTGTCAAAATAATGTTATGGGAGAACAAGAGGTACGAGTTCAAATCCCCTCCGGTAAAGACGAAAATCAGGCCTACGGCTGCCACATCCTTGTGTGCATCCTAAGTGATGGCTCTTGGCTAAAAGGCAGGTGGCCAACCGCTTGGCAAACCTCTGGTTTCAGTTTTGCTGCTTCTGCAGGTGCTCGAGAAGGATCATCTCCTTCCAAGCCGATAGCAAGTCAATCACTTTTATTTTTCTCATTGAAATCTTAAAAAAAGGTATTTGCTGGCATTTGAACTTCATTGAAGAATTTATTACACCACCTTATAATGGGGTGTTTCTCTCAGCAGCGCTGTTTTGTCTTGCTAGTGATTTAACAGGGCATGTTAAGAGGAGACTTGAAAAAAGAGCTTGCTTACATTTGAAGGACTGGAGGATGAATGGATTTACACGGCAAAATAAACCCCCGGGTGTAAGAAGGGAGAACGGTCACGATGGGGAAAGACTGCAGCGGATTTCAGTCGAGGAAGAGAAACCGGAACTAGTGGGAGGAGAAAGTGAAGGGAAATTTGAACAGGTTGAAGTAATTCAGCACTGCAGTTTTTTTGAGCGGATGCTGTCCCCTGCCCGCCGCGCGCAACTTGCCCGATGCACCCAGACCCCCGGTTC
>NW_008794746.1:572549-593274 GCF_000699145.1 Aptenodytes forsteri | reverse complement strand
TGGGCGGCCCTTCAGCGGCCGGGCTCGCCGTCGTGGGTTTTTTTCCTATCCTTCTCTTTCCTGCTTGAACCCGGAGCCTTCGCTGCGCGGCGTCCTGGCCGCGGGGAGCGCTTGCGGTGCTGGCAGAAGGCAGGCTGAGTGTGGAGGGGGGCAGCGGGCCCCCTCCCCTACAGGGTGCGGGGCGGAGGAGGCGCCCGGGGGTGGGCGACCGAGGGAGGCCCCGCTGGATGGAGGTCCTCATCGAGAACTTACTGCCTGCCTTCTGCCGGCGCTGATTGAGTGTAACGAGGGACTTGACGCTAATACGCGCTACGACAAAAAATAATAGCTGCAGTCCTTTAATTTTAGCTAGCTCAACCAAGGCAAAGCAATTTGTGTTTTTGGGGATTTCCCAAATATCACCTGTGACCTCCTAATACACCATATCTGGGCTGGGGCTCAGGTCTGCTTTAATAAAGTTACAGGCTGATGATGACTTCCAGTGTGTTCAGCTCTTGTCCTTTCCTTATTCCTTATGGGAGGTATCAAAATGTCAAATTGTCAAGTATGCTACTGAATTATATAATTCATAGTTAAGAACCTGATTCCAGTTCTGAAAACGGACACAACCGTGGGGTTGATTGCCTTTACTGGGATAACTGGGCTTAAAGTTAGTGAACGTTGGGCAGTTTTTCCTCTTGCTCTTCTGTCATTGCACCCTCGCGTAGGCCTCGCGTGCTTCTGCTCTTTTAGTGCCGTTGCTTGTCATCAGGAAAAAGTTGAAAATTAGCCTGTGCCCATAGGACTCTCTGCAACTTTGGAAACCTTGCAAACTCCCTACCGTGTTTCCTTTGCCCTTCTGTGTTCTTACGCTACGGATAGTGTTTCAGGCTGTCCTTCCTAAGATGGGGTTGAGTTAAAGTCACTCATGTAGATTTTTATGGTCTGTTGTGAAACATTTATTAAGAGAAACTATCTTCGAGTAGTAAGTCCACGAGAACATGTCTTCTTTCTAGAAGATTATAAAAAAGTAATAAAAACATTGCATATGGGATCAGAGCAATGGAGATGAATTTTGATGGCATAGTAAATTTTAATTTACTTAGCATTGTACAGGTAAATGTTTACATGTTAAGATTATATATGAAGTATGGTTTTGGGGAAGCACTGGTTCCGGGAAAAGTGTATGATTAATGGCTTTGCTTTTTGAGAAAAGTGGAATTGCCATAAGTATTGTACAATAGTCAATTTTATTCCAGAATAACATCCATAGAGTGAGAAGTTAGTGATACAGCAGTAGCTGAATAATTACACCAGTCAGCTTCCACATGGAGACAAAACCATCACGTGCAGCTAATAGTCAATTCTTCTATTAAAATTTCTAATTTATAAAAAGGCTGCTAACACTGAAAGTTTTATAAGGAAATAAACATCAAAAGTTAAAATGAGAAATTTTCACAGTTACGTGGGGGTAAGTAAATAAATAATATTGCAGAAAAGGCATGAATCCACCTGTACCTGGTTTTGTGTATGCCTTTGTTATCTAAACTGGCTGGTCCTTTTTGTTTGCTTTTCTTTTCATCTCTGATTTTTTTCATCTATGTAAACTGAAGTCAGTTGCTGAGTCTCTGGCCTTATGTTTATTATGAATATTATGAACAAAAAAAAAAGTAGGCTGTCTCCCCTTCACTAGAGGGCTGCTGCCTAACGTATTGTGGTATTGTTAGTCGTTGGTTGAGGGTCACGGGGAAAAGGAAGAACTTACTGTGTGTTGAGATGGTGTTAAATACTGCGCTAAAACAGAAAGAGTTTGAACTCTGGACTCCTTCTGTCAGATTTCTGCACCCTTTGTCTGTTGTAATAACGTGTTGTGGTGTGAACATGGCCTTTCACAAGAAGAATGGCATGCCAGTGTGGGATAAACCAGAATGCTTGTTGTGGTATTGGTAGCAACGAATGCCTTGAAATGGATTGGGATGTTTTGTTTTGTCGCTTGTCTTGCTGGAATTAGCTCTTGGGTCATATTGGAAAACTCCTTGACCTTGAACAGCCTCAGTAAAAATGTCTCAATGTTAGCCATAAAAGGATGAAGAACCATTCTGTACCTGATGACAAAGAGAATTATGGTATGGTAACGTACACCCATGTGCATAAGCATACATACGTCAGCTTTAATGTGATCGTCGTGAAGATGAACAGTACTTGCACCTTTATGTAGAATGTGCACCATCTCTGAGGGATATTAATAGGTCAAGTGGTGACCTGCCCAGTATAGAATGGGGAGCCTGTCAGTTGGGGTTGCGCTCCAAAATGACCCAACTCGATCTTTCATCTGACTCTATGCAACGTGACCTGCACCTCACATGTTGTTTTGAAAACACTTGCAGTTGAATCAGATGTGAGGACTAGATGCAACTTTTTCTTGTCTTTTTTTATTATTATTATTTAATATAACATCTTTGAATATCGCTGCTGTTTCAGAGCAAATAAAAAAAATATTGTGGTCTAGTTAGCCACTTCAGTAGACTATTTGCCGCTGCCTTGTAGTCAGGAACGTTAGTTTCTGCAGTACAGTCGATACTGTGAAAATGTAATAGAGAACATCTGTGGCAGGTTCCTGTTCTATTATGCAAACTCACTTTCTTTAAAGTCAGAAAGACTAGTTGGTTATATTTACTACAGAAAAACAAACTCTCTGAATATTTTGCTTGGAATGCTGCTTCTTTAGTGGAAGTTAGAAAGTGCCATATTCCAGGGTTGTCCTATTGTAGTGCATTTAGTTACATGATCACATGATAGTTTTTTGTGGGACTCTTGCTGTACTAGTTGTTTTGCCAACCAGGTATCTAATCAATGTATTTTCTAATCCTTGGGGTTAAATGCACGTTATTACATGTACTAACTTAGAGATGTTAAATTCTACTTACGCTTTTTTGTCTGGACCTACACTTAATTTTCTTTGTGAAATCCTTCTGCGTGTTTGAGTTTGCATTTCTGAAGTGTCACGAATATTCAAAAGAAATGTTGTTCTTCATCCACTGATAGGGAAATGGGGCACAGAAGTAAATGCTCGAGTTGTTGGAATGGTCCCTTCATCTTGGATTCTCAGGTTAAGATGTCTGTCCTGATTTTTTTTTTATTCCCCCTAATAAACACCTTCTGCACTCTGAGTGGTGCATTTGTTGTTGTTACGTCTCCAAATTTGTCATCTTGCTTTGTGGTGTGAAACTGAGGAACTTGCAATAGTAACTGGTTCTCTAAAATTTTGTTGGAGCAACTTGTATGTGATCAAACACCAATTAACTAATGAAGCTGAGAGTCCTGCAGATGACAGCTGTTTGCTGTGGCTCTGAATGATCCCGCTGTCGCTGTTAGGTCTGTGGAATGAGGTGTATATCTTGTGCAAGAGTAGCAGGTGAGTTTGTGTTCATAATGCAGCAGTATGAAGCACACTCAAGTGCTGTCCAGCTCCACTTTATGTCCCTTTCCATGTTCTGATACTTCAACTGTGTATCAGTCCATGTCATTTCAACATACCAGCATCAATGTAACGTAGTGTTTTTTCTGCTAAGGTTATCTTCATTTTGAAGCTACTTGGCAGGAAAGAAGCTGCAGCGATGTGGGGACTCGCACCTTGCCAACAACTTGTTTCATCACTGGGGTTGGAAGCTCTTGCTCTGTAGCAGAGGCATTCTTCAGTTTATCCTAGAACAAAACTAACAGGGCACACTGTTAGCAGTGGGACATAGAAATGGGGGAGGTTCTGTATTTTATTTCGCGCTCTGGAGTTGATTATAGATTAGAAGGGAAAAGGGGTCAGTACCAGATCCAGATGTCTTGGCTGCTGCCCTCTCCCCACTCCCATTCTGTCCCACTTCTCTCTCCAGACTTTGCTTGAACTCCCCCTGCGTTTCATGCTGACTGCTTCCTCCTTCCTCCCTGTGCTACATGAGGACTAAGAGCAGAAGTCAGGCCTCTGCAAAGGTAGTTTCTCTTTCTGCTTTTCCTGTTAGATCAATCCTACACCATTCAGTAACTGCTGGAAAACAGGCTAGGCAACAGCAGAAGACAACCACCTTTGCATCTGTGTCACTGAGGTACCCCTGACTTCGACAAACTCCTACCTAACATGCCAGCAGAGTCCTCAGGTGGGCTTCTACCTTTGGCATCCTTTGCAGGGACAGGTAAAACGATTGCTATGCAGAGATGCGCTTAACATTCAGCCAAGGCAAACAGAATAGAGGTGCCAGAGCATCTTAAAAGACTGCAGGAGTCTTCTAATACAAGGGAAAAGGATGTTTTGTCGCTTACCAATTTTAGAAATTGTACCGTTTGTTCTAAATTTGTAACTATTGAGAATTTTAAACCTTGATGTATTTAAAGCAATTGAAAACTGCTTAGTTGGCCTACTCCAAGTATCTGTTGACCAGACTGACTCAAAGGATCTACATCTTTCATAGAAAAATTAAGCAGAAAAGATGACATTTTTATCTGCGTATGGTACACTTAGATACAATACAGTGTAGCAGTGTTGAGTGGCACTGAAGAAAAAACATGCTTGAGTAATGCTGCTATGCCATGTTGCAATAAATTATGTTTACAGAGCTATTAAATACGTGCAAGAAAAATTTGTCCACGTTTTATATTAAAGATACACTTTAAAATAGCTTAGAGCTAATTATATAATTTTAGCTAAGACTGTTTTTTAGAGTTACGGAGATTAAAAGCTCATTGACCAAGGATTTATAGATTAAAATGTTTCTGATCATTTTATACAACTCTGTAAAAATCTGACCCATTTATCAGCAATTGATAACAATGTATATAAATTTTCTTCTTAGATTACACTGAAATACAATTGGACTTAATGAATGGGCAACCTAAAAATTCTTAGGTTTTCACTGAATTGTCAATTAAAAATCATTCCTAATGCTCCTTGGGCGCATTAAAGCATGATATCTGATGAGGTGTACCCAGTAGTACAATCTACTTTGTAAGTCATCACCTCTGAGTTCAAAACTAACCAGGTGCAGGTAATCTTTATAGACAGAAGTTCAACACTCCAACGGGGGTGATAATATTTTGTATTCTAGAGTATCAGTATTGTTAAGTTTAAAAAAATGAAGTCCTGTGTGTAAATGGAATGTAGCAGGTATATGCTATTTAGTTTAAGGCTGCTTTTCTTCTGTCTTACCTGAAAAAAATTCACTTTCTCTGCTGTTTTATACCCAGGCAGTAGCTGTGTATAGGCCTGGTATGTTCCAAGGTATATCCTTGTTGTTTCAGAGAAATTGTATGAAGTTGAATTTTTCTTGGCATGATTGTAATATTGTCTTTTTTGTAGAGTGTAAGTAAACCAGATCCAGAGATTTCTCTTGGAAATTAGCACTTCATAGGATCATAATGGCCACTATCTATATTCGGGGCTTTAACTGCACTAAGCTAGCACAGTGATTTGTCCCGTGGTCCAGTAGTCAAAAAGGTGTTTTCAGGTGCTGGACTTACATTTCAGGCCACGATCCTCTTAATGCTTGTCTACTTAACAGGTTTGAATGTGCTTTAGAATTTTTTTTTATCCTGGATCATTTTACTGATCCAGTTTAGAGATGCTGCATAGTGGCACAATGAATGTGTGGTAACCTGTTAGAAGGGAGTAGGGCTGGGAATGAGCAACTGGCTGCATGAAGAAGTAAGATGCTCTTATACCAATTTTATTGTCAGCAAAATTGGCAGTGTGGGACTTTACAGTTTGGACTTTTGTGGTGTACCTTGGCACAAAGAGTTAAGCTGGTTTATTGGCAGGAATGATTAGGTGGGAAAGGGCAGAACTCTTCTTAGCAGCAGCCAGGCATTAATCAGATGGCAGCCTTAGCCAGCTTTTCTTTGATTGTCCCTAACTTAGAGTGCATAGAGGAGTATTCCTTAATTCATTACAATAATCAGAACAACTCAGTGGTCAAATTGTGTCCTTGCACCATGGGGCAAGGGGGGCAGGCATTGAGCTTGTTTTTTGTTTGTTGGTCGTCCTGTCCCCCCGTCCCCTGGTGTCTTTGGAAATTACCAATTTTCAATTAATTACTCCTGTAATTTGGAGATACAGCTCCTGTCTTCCTGTAGTAAAGAGTGGGTGTACTTGGTAACAGTGAAAGCTGCAAATATAAAATGCAATGTTCCCTAAGAATGTTGGGATCTGTCTGCGCAAAAAAATTGCATATGTTCCCATCAACACTGGCTTTGTTGGGACTGTTGATTATGTTTGCTTTTCCTACCTAGCTTTCTCTGTTGTCCTAATGCTACCTGAGTTAGTAGTAGCAGACAGTGCTTCCATAGTTGGAAATCAAGTGTCTAACGACATTTTTACCTCTACAGTATTTTGTTCCTCTCAAGCACAGTTGAGGAGAGGTGTCGGTGCTCTATTCGTAGTAGGAAAACATCCTTTATCTCTGCTGCATCCTTTCTTCCTTATCCCACCTGCACCCTCTTGGAGACATTTTACTTTTTTTCTTCTCTTGAAACTGCATTTAGGTTGTCTATGAAGCTCTCCATTCTGGCTGATGTAGTAGAGCAATACTCCTGTTACATCCCGGTAATAATTCCAGCTGGGGTTAAGAGGTTGTCGTATCTAAGGCATTGTACCAGTTGTGCCATTGGTACCTACCTCTTACTTGTGGACCTGCTATCATCATCTTGGAGGTTTGATGTTCTGTGGCATCAGTTAGTTGAAAAAACAACAAAAAAGGTTCTTTTCTAGATTATTGTGGTTTTATCACAATTATGTCCTCTGGGAGGGGAGGATTATACACTTTTTTTCAGTCATTCAGAGTACTTTTCTGTCAGAGGTGGCTATTTTCAGGAATCAGAATTTTCAGGTTGTTAGTGAAAGTAGTTGTCTAATCTCTATCTTTAAGTAGATAATTTTTTTTTCATATATTTTTTCAGAAGTACTTTGTGCTAGTTTTGCTTTGCAGATCTGATCAATTCTATTTAGATACAGATTTCAGAACCTAATCTTCAAGGTTTTAAAAACTCTGGCTCTGTATGTAGACTTGCATGAGTCGATCAGCTTCATCTCACTTGCAGAACTGGCATCAGCTTTGAAAGGTCAGAGAAATAATATTATTAGGGATTGGATTTCATCCATCATATTCTTTGAATCTGCCTTTTTATTTTACAGTGGCAGTAAAATGGTTAAGCAAATACTGACACAAGAATTTACTTACTATCTAGCTGAATTATCACGTTTGGTGTTCAGGGGAAACTGAACAATTTCAAATGCACTGTGCTCACTGCTCCCATGGCTGATCTGTATTTTTCAAAATGCAGCTCATTACTTCACTGTCTGAAAAAGGAACTGTCTGTCTAATTTTAAATTACAATGCTGTTTTTCTTTTTTTTAAATCTGAGCCTCTAGAAACTGCTCTTACTTCTTCATTCTGCTATAGGTAGAAGATGTCATATTCAAAAAACTGACTACAGGGAAGACAAACTTGGAGGGAAAAATAAAAGCCAAACCAGTTGTGAGGCTTCTAAAATGTCCCATCGAATTTAAATGTGTTTTAAATTATATTGGTCAATCTTTGACCTCTTTTCAGTGGGAATAGCAAAACCTCAATCTACAATGAAGGAATTTCCTCTTTTGGAAAAGCATTTATTCTGGCTGGTTTTGCATATCTAGAAATACCCCAGGCCTAACTTGGTTTCTGTCTCTTCTGTCTTGTCTGGAAGAGCATAAGGCTCACAGACGTTACCTGTTAAGAATTAAGGAATTTAATAAGATGCATTTTCTGAACCTACTGATTTTGTTTATAACCAGGCTGTTTGTATTCTTATTTTCTCATATATTCTATGAAAATGCAATGCATGTTAACCAGTCACTCTGTTTGGCTTGAATCTCTAAGCAAGAATGGAGACTTTGATCAGGAAATGTTTTCCCTGATTTTTTCCCCCTAATTGCTTATTAATACCAGGGGATATTAATGGTGGTCTTTATATTTAAACTTTTAAATACTGTTTGTCTTTTCAGAACTTATGATCTTGACATTCTTCCCCAAAGAATTAGAAAATTAAATATTCTGCTCTTAATAGATGTATGATGGAGGGATTTAAATTCTAAAAATGACATTGTATAATATTTCATTGTAATACTTCTAAACAGAAAATATTATAATATTATATACTTAATAAATATTTAAACAGGTTTTTTTTGTTGTTGGGGTTTTTTTAGTGAAGAATATATGTACGTGTATGTATGGTATATTTAAAAAAAAAAAAAAACACCCTTGGATTTTTTGGCAGAGAGCAAGACAGATACCATTTTAGATAACTATTTAAAAAATCCAGCCAGTAACCAGATTTATGCTGTACTTCACTCATGGTTCTGGTAGAATTACTTGTTCTTGAAATTAGTGGTAAGCATTTCCCCCCCCGCCCTTTCAGGATCAGGCTCTTGGTAGAAAAAAGAAATGAAGGGGTGTAGTAGGAAGAATACCTGATCTCTTAAAGCATTTATTAGGGAGAATTAATTTTACTTGCAAAGTTAATTCACATTGGCTTGGCAGTGAGCACTGTTTTATCTGCTGAAAACATCTAAGAACTAGCTATAAACAAAGGTTAATGGTAAGATGCTGGAGGAGCTAAATGAGGAAACAATGGTTAGAAGGGTGTTGCAGGAGTTGGTTGGTGTTAAATTAGTCAACACGTAGTCTTCATTAATCTAAAACAAATAAACAGCATTTTAATTACATTTATGAACTGGCACAAAAATTCAGAGCTGCTCTGAAGACAGTTAATTAGAAGATCTAGCATGTATGGGGAAACAATTCATTGAATTCGATTTAGTCTAATGCAGAATTCTACTCACAGGGAAATGAGGGGAGGAAAAATTTTAGGAAAATAATGCAGTAAACCCTGAAAAAGGCTTAGGGCTCAGTACGTCTTCTTTTCTTGCACTGTGGTTTTGTTGCAAGCTTTTATCATATTTTGGTTGGTGAAAAAAGTTGTTGGAGGAATGACCAAAGCATTACATCATGGAAATTGCAGCTAGAACAGCGAGCCAGGAAAGTATCTACAGGCAAATCCCATTGCAGGCAGCATATTGAGATGTGGCTGAACAAAACAGCTTGCAAAGAAGGGAGGAAACGCTATAGAGAGTACTCAAGTGTTAGGACAGTGAAGGCTTTCCGCCTTTAACTTCTTAACGTGGTAGTTTGAATTAAATTGGCATCTGCTTTTTCGTTTTTTTTCACGTGGGTATGAAAGGACTCATTTCTGTCCCATCAGAGCCAAGGTGTTGAGTTTCGGCTAGTAATAAGATCCTTCAGAGAATGAATGATCTATTTCATTTTATAAGCAACCTTCTGTACTGACTGTTACTTCTCACATACTTGTATTCTCATTCTTCGTGCTTTTTAATGTACTCCTTTATAATAGTACAATCTATTCATTTAAGTACAAACAAAATATTTATCCTGAAGCTGGTCGCTGCAAGTTCAAACATGTACCTTTGGATCTCTCAAAAAGACATCAATAACTTCACTACTCTGTAACTGTATTGTCATTACATCCTGCTTATATTGCAGGGTTTTGATTAGAAAAATTGAAGCTTTTTGTTTCTTTTGTGGTGCATCTCTACCAAGTAACCCAGCCTTAAGAACAATTAAAAAAGGAAATTTGCCTGTATGTTCTATTAAATGTTTCCTTAAAACAGTTATCTAGTTTTCTGGTTTCAGCTTAACAGTTCTGTAATGGTGGTGTCATTGAAGATACCGCAGTATTGTCCTGGTGCATGGAAACACCGGTTCTTATGTATACTTCACAGGTGGTAAAGTGCAAGAACTGTGTATACAAGCAACCTCAATTTTAATATTTTGATTTTTTTAATGTTCTCTATCATCTATTAATATTCCTTTGTTTTTTCCAATCCTCTCAAAATAATTTTTTAGGTTGTCCTTAAAAAGGGGCGGGGAAAAAGCAAATAAATAAAAAAGCAGATTGCTGATAGACACAGGGAATCTTCCATGCAGCCTTCCAGGTTAATCTTGTGATATAAAAGTTATGCAGCTGTGACAGATCTTACAAAGCTTAGCTACAGCTTAATTTACAATCTTATTGCCAATATGTAGTGCTAATTGAGGTATGACACAATGTGTGGTCATCTGAACCTAAAACTTGCTATTAGTTTAAATGTCAAAAGCATATTTAGAGTTAGCCAGTCAGCTTCTTTCCTTCTGTGTACCTCTGTGATTGGGGAAAAAAAAATCACTATCACTTGTGTCCTTACTTGCTTTTTTGTTTTATCTGTCTTGTCTCTTGTAGGCATCCATACAGTATCAGGCACAGCAGGCCTATAGGGACTACTTTTTAGTATAATACAGGCATATGATGGAGTACAGCTGAAGAATTACTGAGGTTGGAGTACTGCCCTTGTCAAGTAATTCAGCGCGTGCATTCGTCTTTGATTTTGCCGCACAAAACTTGCGGTGTGGACAGTCCCACTGCTGACTAGTTTACGATGTAAGACACAATATCCAGGGTGCATTTGAATGTGACTGGGGTGTCATGTGAAATATGGTGAGCCATAGCATTACGTCATGTGGAAAAATGTGCCAAGGGGATGGGTTACTTAGTATGTTTGGTTGCTTTGAAGCCAGAGTTCCTTCAGTAGTTTGTCACCAGGACAAAAGATGGGGGAAGGGTTCCTGTGGAAGAGTTAGGGACAAGGACTTCAAGGTTTTGGTGGTATCTACATAAAAGTCCTGTGACTTCCAGATGCTAGTGCAGACAGTCACTGCGTGTGGCATGCCAAGTTCTTTGGGAACTATGCTTGGCTCAAGTCCATTCCTGTACAAATCTCTCTGGTCCCTAGGGAGAGGAGATAGTACTGCAAAAACTAGCATGAAGATCCACATCAGCTGGGACTCACTGGGATGTCTAAGCAGGACTCACACATGGGAAAATACGTTTCTGTTCCTCTTTTAACAAATATACTGTAGCCATATCTGACATACGTATTTTTTTTGGTGTGTCTGTCAGCTTAAAAGGGTCCCAGGCAGCTTGCAACTGCCCCATGCCACTTCATTCTTGTCTGTTTTACTGGCTCAATTGTTTGTGCAGCTGTGCAGTAAAATGATTCTGCTGGAGCAGGGAAGACTATATATTTATAATTTGTACATATATTTATAATATTTGTAAATTTGTTTAAGCAGCATGCTATTTTTCAGCTGGATCAATTACCTTATTCATGACATGGCCTCCCACACAGCTCTGCCAGCGTACTGGGGAGCCAAGGCCCTGGAGGACGAGTGAAGCCTCCAAACGCCTGGACTTGTAGTGATTGCAGAGAGGAGGGAGCAGGTCTGAAATGGAAATGAGAGCGTGTCAGAACCCCTTGCTGCTTATTCACACCTCTGAGATTATTACTGCGCATGGAGAAAGTTATGTGGCCTTCAGAATTGCTGTTGGATTTTCTAACTTGAGAGGGAATGCTGGGCTAATTAGCTAACCTAATTGAAGTATGTTGTGTAATATATCATAGTGGTATACAGTGGTTGTGGTTGCGTTAAGAGTATTTTAATATTTTTTCCTCCCTGTGGTTAGCTTCATGAACAGTTTTTAAAAATCTGTTGTCAAGCAATAATACTGGCATCTAAAATCAGGCTGCCTTGTCTGTCAGAAATGTAGGAGACTTGTCTTTCATTAGTGCTAAAGAGAATGGGGTAAATATCTGTGTGTTAACTGCAGTATTTCAGGGTGAGAGTTTGCTCTTGGGCAATTACTGCAAGGCTGTTGGCATGTGGCAGTGCCATCTTGTGATGATTTAGCCCTGTTGCAAAGCTCTGTCGTTCCTAAAAGTGAAGCAGGGTAAAACAGCCCGATTGTGGAGTGTCAGTCAGCTTCATTTAGTTTATGGTGAGTTTTTTAGCCTGGCTTCCGATGGAAATGAATCATGCCGTCTTTCTGACCCTACCCCTGTAAATCTTGAGCCTCTTGGCCACTATGAGGGAAAGACTATAAAATCTGTGAGAACTTCCATGTAAATAGGTGCCCAGGACAGGAAGGATGCTATTTGAGGTCCCTCCCAGGGAAAGGGTGGGGTGCAAGTTTGCTAGACTTGAGAAAATTCATATAGGAGAAACAGATGTTAGGAATTCATGGACTACAGAAAAGCTATACCCAGAGCTTGTACCGTATCGTGAGCTGAAGAGGGAAGTTGTAGGAAACAAGACTTTGTTACTGACAGTGATCACGGAACTACTTGTTTTTGTATTCCTTATGGCTTTTGATGCTCCCAGCATCCCACCATCAAGCTGTAGCAACTCTTTAGTAACCAAACCGAAAGGCTTTTAGGAATGCAAACCTGAAACAATCCTGCAGGTGGCTGGTGAGGCTGCAGTAGCGTAGGGAGCAGTCAGGCTCCATTTTGGATGCCTGACTCTGTTGCTATTCTGAGTTGCTCTACGCTGCGCAGTGCTGCTTAACTTCCTGCTGTTTGCTAGCTACTTAGATGATCAGTCCTCGGCTTTTTTTAAACCAGCTGCTTTTGTGGCGTGCTTGCTTTCTGTCAGGAGAGCGCACAGTAACAAAGCCACGTTTTATTCTCTGGTGGGGGGTGTCTTTCTGTAAGTATGTTAGAGCCCAATAACAGGAGAAGGTGGTGGTCAACTGCTGCAAACTAGCCAGTCTTTTTCTCTGCTTTAAACCATAACTGTATTACTCCGAGACACTCCGTGTCAAAATCTGGGGGGAGGTTTGGGTTAGGATTGAAATGGAAAGGCAAAGGAAAAGGTAACTAGCCTGCTCCTTTACTGATTGAAAAACAAAACAGCAACCAAATTGCCTTCTCTGCCTGTTAAATGCCTTTTTGAAACACATGCCATTCTTGTAGTTCTCCTCTAACTGCTGCTGCTGTTGTTGTTCCATGAATTGCTTGCTCCTAGGTGGAAAACCAGTCACTTGCAAAATGTGAAGTAATGTGTCTTGAGTTGTAAACAAAAGACAGAAGCTTGATTTTTTTTTTTTAATTTATTTATTTATTTTTAAATCCCCCCACCCCTCTGTGGTTTAACTAACGTTTCTCTAGTACCTCTGGAAGAGGAGCATTAGAATGGTCAGGCTGATACTTTGTTCTTGTAAAGAAACATGTTTGTCCCTAGTTTTCGTGTCAACGTCTTGGTGTTTTACTGATTTTTACTGTTCTGATGGAGGAGATGAGATGAGGGAAAGATACTGTTAAAGCTTCCAGCTGAGCGAGCCTGAGGCACAAAAGGAGTAAATGAGGTAAAGAAATCACTCATTTCAGTAATGCTGTGTTTTCTTGGTTCATCTTATCACATCTCGTTACTAGTTAAGTTCATGTTTGGGAAGAAACGTGTTAAATTTCTCAGGGATTTCAAAAGCCCTAGTAGAGCAAACCTCAGATTTCCAGTTCATACTGTTGTGCTACCAACTGCTGATTAGATGGAGCTCCCACTGGAGCCTATGGATGCTTTAGTTAATTGGCTAGAGGGACCACTGAGGGATGCTGTGTGATATGATATGTATGTACCTGGTCATGATCAGTCCTTGTGTTCTTGCTTGGAAAATCTAGAATGGCTTTGGTACAATGCTGCGTGTAAATACTAATATAAATTTGCCAGGCTTCTTTAAGTTGCTGCAATGTATAGAAAGAAGAATCTTCACTGTAATCTTTGTTTTGCTGTTGCCTGGATGCTTTTAACTCTGTAATAAAAACACTGACTTAATATTTTCTTTCAGTCTCCAGAGGGTGCTGAAGGCAAGGATGCAGCAAAAGTAACTAAACAAGAGGCAAGTATATATATATATTTCTTTTTTTTAAATTTATTTTGGCATTTAATTATTTAACTGGAGATCTGCAGTCTTGCATATCGGAAGACTACGCATTGCTCTGGCACTTCTAGTGAGGTGTTTTCAGTGGGAATAATGACAGTAAACCACATTTGTGGCTTATCTGGCGTAATTTGGTTTTGGTGCACTGAGGATTCATACAACTTACTAGTACGCAAAAAAAAATTCAGAAACACTTAGGGCTTTGATAGACAAGCTCTGGTGGATCTTGTGGCAACAGTGCCTGGAACTGTTGCTCTGTCTCTAGCGGGTTGGCAGAAGAGGGTTAATGCACACACCTCAGCCAGTCTACTTAAAAACTATTCTTAGCTTAAGTGACTGATGGAAGGTTGTCTTGAGTTAAGATGCCAGGTTCTAAACTGGAGCAGCTGACACATTTGTGTGTTTTCTTTGTCTGAATTTGTTTTAAGGGCACAGTAACTTCTGTTAGTGAATGCAAGGAGACAGCTGGTGATACCTTGACCTCTACAGTAAAGTTTGCTAGTTTGTCTGTCACAGCCCTTAATATGAATTTAAAAAACAGGTAGAGAATTACAAGAATTCATTTTCTTAGTTGTCATCTTTTGTGGCAGACAAAGTTAAATCAGGACCTTGAAAAGAATGGGTGAATATTCAAATGAATTAACAATTAATTGCTCTTCTTTTAAATCTTTGAGCATATTTGAACAGGAAAAATAGTCTAATGAAGTTGTACACTTTCTGCATTGAGGAGTTGGTTGTTGCTCAGTCTGGTAGTAAAAGATGGTACAGTGGAAATGTCAAAATATTTCAAACAATAGTAAAGTTTACAATAAGCTGAAAAAAACAGGTAGAGTAAAAAGGAGGTCTGAGAGGAATAGATTTTGATACCTCAGTATTTTTCTATGGAATTTCCTAGAAGACAAATTGTTTTGTTTTTTTCATAAAGTATGAAAAGGCTGACTAAATCATAGTAAAAATATCATTTCCTTTGCTCTGAATGAATGTTCTTCTCTGTCCAAGTTTAGATAGTATTTCTTCAAGAGCCAGAAAAGTAAAAGTTCCTTCCCCTAAAAATTTGAGACCTGATTGCTAGAATAAAGAAGAAAGACCAGAAAGTTCAGAGAAATACATAGGCTCTCTGGAGAGAGCCCGCTGACTCTGAAATATGAGAGCTGTTAGAGTAGTCTTCAGTCAAGGTGAGATAATAGTGGCTGTTGATGCTAAAAAAAAAAAAAGAAAAAAAAAAACCAAACAAATTAAGCTACTCTCAGTAGATACACCTGTAGCTCTCAGTGTGTGAATGAAGAAGATGGTTGTAGGATTAAATTAGAAACTGTGGGAGCTCTTGGAATAGGCAGAACTTAACGTAGGAAGGCTGGCTTCAGTCTGAACCAAAACAGACCTATGTGGATGGCACTGAGGAGATCTTCTGAACTATTTTAAACTAAACATCTGAGGGAAGACTGGCAAGTTCTTGAGAGCACATAGGGCGAAGTCAGAGCTCCCTATCAGGCGGAGAACGGGGACGAGCACAGAAGCCATAAAAGTTTGCATCTGCAAAGGTAAAGAGCAGTCTTAAGAAATAAGGCCCTGTTTAATTCATGCTAATGAAAACAGGCAGTCAAGCCAAAACACAAAAGCTGCAAATCTAAATCTGGGCAACTTGGACTATCTGGCTTTAAATGAGGACATTGATACAATGGGCAACTCAGAAACTTGTTGGGAAACTGTGACACCAAGGTAAAAATTATACAGGGTTGAGAGCCAAGTTGCATTAGTGGTCGAATGGCTTTCTATTACGTCTTTAATATTTCTCTAGAATAATTGTATCAATAAGTACAGCAGACTCCTTTATGGATTGCCAAGCCATGTGTAAATGGGAAGTATATAGTGTAGAAATTGTGCCAGTTATCATCTGACCACAATTAAAAAAGTGGCAATGGGATGTTAAGGGAGATCAGAGAGGCTCTGAGGATTGAAATAGTGTTGATGGAGATTTCAGTTACCTTTCAGAGATTTGGTAAAAGGCATGGGATGGCATTACAAAGACAAAAAAGTTAAAACTGTAAATGCTTGCTTCCTGGAGGAACAAATCAAAGGACCAATAAAAGGATAATCAGCTCTTTATTTGGCCCTCAGTAGTATGTAGGAGCTAGTTAAAAAGACAGTTGTCAGAGAACTGTTCTGTAATTGTGACCATAATATATTCAGATTCATCATTCTTGCAGGAATTTAAGTGCAAATAAATTCCACTATGGTAATGTTTGATAACTCCACTCATTTATTAAAAATGAGAGCCTATTAAAAGGGGCAGCTAAAAAGTTTAATGGTTTCAGGTGGCAGAGAGACTTTGTGGTACACCATGCTAGAGGCTTGCAGAAATGCATATTATTTTTCAAAAGCCCCCACTCCTCCCCCAAAAAAAACCCGCAGAATACCTTAATAGCAAAGTAAGGGAGATTTATTATTCTTGAAAGGTGTTTTTTGTATTGATGGAAAATAATAAGGAAAGGAGCAAACCCTCCAGCATGACAAATGTGAAACTGAAAAACAGTAATGAAACTCCTGCTATGGAGAATTCTTACGGAGGTTCTCACAGTGGAGCCTGTTCTCACAGGTGTAGTGTCTGGAGGACATTCTTTAATGGAGTGCGAGCGAGAACTAGACAGTATTCACCAGCAATTGCCAAACTGTTAAGTGCAGTATGTAATTTACTGCTTGCATTGGCCTCAGTACCAGAGTAACTGAAGGTGATGAAATGCCCCAGGACTTTAGATAAGGAATTCTGGAAAATAAAGTCTAACTTGCAAAAGTAGTTTAAAAAAAAAAGTATATGTGGACAAATGTATAATGGGAGAGTCGACACGGATTTTGCAGAGAGAAGTCATGCTTCAGGCAGTTGAGTTCTTTGTAGAAGTCAACAGGTATTAAGGATGATAGCGTGCCAATTGACATAGTTTACCTGCACGTAAAGAACACTTTCTGATAAGGCTCCCCAGGCAGGTTCTTAAAAAAACTAAGCTAGAATGGATTAAAGGGACGATCTTCCTAAGAACTGGTAACAGATAAAAGATATGAGAAGAGAGTAGGGAAGAAGTAGTTAATTTTCATAATGGAGGAGAATTATCAGTGGAGTATTGGAAGGATTGATAAGGGGAGACCTTATCACCACATTCCAGTATTTAAAGGGTGGCTACAAAGAACATGGAGACTCCCTTTTTACAAGGAGTCACATGGAAAAGATGAGGGATAATGGGTACAAGTTAATCCCGGGGAGATTCCGATCGGACACAAGAGGAAAACTTTTCACAATGAGAACAATCAGCCATTGGAATAATCTCCCCAAGGAAGTGGTGGATTCCCCAACATCGGATGCTTTTAAGATTCGGCTGGACAGGGTGCTGGGCCATCTTGTCTAGACCGTGCTTTTGCCAAGAAAGGTTGGACCAGATGATCCTTGAGGTCCCTTCCAACCTGGTATTCCATGATTCTATGACTTGTGTTTGGGCTTGTGCTGCTGAATACGTTCATTAATGATCTAGGAGAAGAGGTACTGGAGAAATGACAAAGTTTGCTAAGTTTACAAAAAATTATCAGGGTAGTGAGAAGTGAGAGAGACTGAGAAGGCTGTTATGTCACTGATAACTAGGTGATAAAATATCAATAGAAATTCAGTATGGAGAAATGCAAATTAATACATGAGGGGAGGGGAAGACAGTGATGGTCAGCAAATCAGCTGTTAATCAGGGGAGAGATTGTGAAATCACAGTGAATAGTTACTAGAAAACGTCAGTTCTTCTAAACAAAAGGTAACTAGAATATAGGAAAAAAATACTAGAGGACAGAGTGCGAAACATCAGTGTATCACAAGATTAATTTGTTGTGCTCCCAGATGTGGGACTACCAAATGAAGTTCTCCTGACTCTTCTTTAAAAAGGCCACGATAGAATGAAAAGGATACCAAGTATAGTGGGACAAACGGAGGATGCAGAGCAGCTTTAAACAAACAAACAAAAAAACTCCCCAGATTTTCTAGGATTCTTGACTTTGTTATGTAACAGAGGCGTGATAAAATCATAAGTAACACAGAGAAAGGCAGTTAGGGAATTATTACTCATATAACCCAAAAACAAGAGGAGTCTAGTGGCAAGAAGTTTAAAGGAAAAACAACAGAGGAGGAAGGTTTTGCTTTTACTTTTCCACACAGTGCGTAATTGTATTATGGAACTCATTGCCATAGGATGTTATGGAAACTGAAAGTGTAAACGGGTTCACTAGCTTATTAGACAAATTCATGGAGAAAATGACCCTTGGGGACTATTAAACACATGATGTGGATATAATATCCAGGTTGGAAAGTTCGCAACTGTAGATTGCCAGAAGCTGGCACAGTAGGAAAGTGCAAAGTGTTGTTCTGTGTCTGCTCCATTTCATAGACTCGTTCCGTAGGTGTCAAATAGACTCTTGGGCGAGCTGCTAGTTCCTGGCTTAGTACAGCTGTTTGGAGGGGGACAGGGGTTCCAAAAGCACATTAAAATGTGACCTTTGCTGACATGACTGCAGTTCCCTCCTTATAATCAGGTAACACAAAATACATACAAACTCTGAATGAGAATTAAAATTACTTACCTGTCAGGAATTTTTAAAGAACTGAGGGTTTATGCTGACTTTCTTCTGGCGATACAAGCCTTCTATGAAAGCAATCATGGAACAGGAACAGTTGGGGAATATGGGAGAGAATTATAATCTATCTAAAACAACGTACTATCCTTTAAAAAGTAGATGCTAACATAACATTCCAGTGCCCAAATGCTGAGGGATCATCAGTTAAGAAAACAGATTTGTAAAAGAAGATGCCTTGAACTAGGAGTTCTTTGATTACCTGACAAAGTGAAATGTTTTATTTAACCTGTTGTAAAATAGTGCTAAGCTGCTTAACAAGCAGTCGATATTCTAAATTGCCAAGAAAAGAGCGGTTTACTTTTGTTTGTTGATGATGCACAAATATTTGATAGCTGAAAAGATCTTTAGGTGTTTTTTGACAAGACTTCTATTTTGCTGGACACAGATCTGAACCATTCACTACCGCTTTCCACTAAGAATACCTAAATGGCTCCAATGAATACAAATTACTGCATTCTTCAGGTATTAACAGCAGCTTTTTCCTGTTGCAAGATATGTGGAGCCATGTTTTTTCAGGTCAACTTAAGTGCTTAATATGTAATTAAGAAGATATTTTTGATTCGCTTTTTAAGCTGTGTTACATTGGATATTTGTTGCAGTTGAGTTGTCCCTTTATTTGGCTACAAGTGTGATTCCACTTTTATGACATAGACCAAACTTTAACTCTGTTTGATAACCATCCTGTGTAACTGGATCATGGGTTCATCTGTTTTAATGAATACAAAAATATTGTGAACAAACTAATGAGCTTACAACTATCTAAGACTTAACCCATCTTCAGTAATAAATTTATGAAAAAGAACAGAGTGAAATAATTTAATAAGGAAGGTGTGTTGAAGTGATAAAGAAAGGTGGAGGAAAGCAGAATATCTGACTTTCTTCTTTCCTTTTGAGAATTGTGTTTAAATAGAAGAAATAATTTCTCCCTCTCATCCTGCAGCTGTCTTTGTGCACCTGGGCTCTTGGAGTGAGTGTGTGGGGAACTGAGGAAGTAGAAGGACTTAGTTTCATGTTTTGAAATTTTAGCACTCTGATATCCTCTAGGGAAGGATGTTAGCTTTATTCTGCTGTTAATCACGTGGTATTTTTACCCACTATTACAAGTAGCATCTGCTAGATTATAGAAACATCATTCTAAGTATTTATGAGAAAGGTTCAGTGTCCTGTGCACGGGTAGACAAGCTTGCTGTATTTGTGAACCTTTCATAGAGCATCAAGGGACTTGGAAGTACTTGTAAAATAAGGGGGGCGGGAAGTATTTAACCATATGGAGATTTAGATGTTATAATTCCTGAACAATTTTTATTGCTAATTTTCACATCACTTTATCCCTTTAAAATTTTGATCGTCCATGATGAGGAAGATGTGAATTGTGTTCGGCTCTAGAGACGCATTTTGGTAGGGGCACATTTTATGCTGTCACCATGAAATGACTGATACTATGTTGCTTTGGATACTGTTTGCTGTAAGCCTATAAAAATGTTTTCTCCTTTTTTTCTGTAGCCCACAAGACGATCAGCAAGATTGTCAGCTGTAAGTATGTATAACACCTCTTGGTATATACTTTTCTAGGCACATATGGTTTCTCAGACCAAACAGGTTTGTTATGTTTTGCTTGATTCAATTTTTATTCTTGCTGAGGGATATTTAAGCACTCTAGAGCTAAAGTTATCTGTGTTTTCTTGGTTTCAGGTTTCAGGTTGTTCTGACAAAAGATGTATTTCCCCACCTCAGTGCAACACTGTCTGTTATGTGCAGTATTGACTTCGCACCGTTTTGCAGGCTGATGTTAGTTGTGGAAATGCAACTACTTCTCTGGGAAGGAGAAAGAGCTGTCCTTCAAGGACTTCATTTGATGCCACTACTAGTATTTGGTTTTAGTTCCTCTTCTCTGTTAGAACGTATCTGACTTTTTTTTTTTAATAGTTACTACTAATCTCCACGTTTTACTCTTAGAATGACCCCCAAATTGCTTTGACTCCTAGATGAGTGAGATAATGAAAATGGGTGTGTACAGTGGTGAGGTGCATTTGTGCATTAAGGTTTTTCAGTCTTTTTCTAGCTGCATACTAACGAGCAGGAAGTAAGGGGAGGTGTGGGGTGGAGGTGGCTGGCTGGCTTCTGGTAGTATGTCTAACGCACCCTGCAACTAAAAATGTTTTATAGAAACCTGCTCCACCAAAACCTGAGCCCAAACCAAGGAAAACCACGAAGGTAAATACTCTTCTTTTTAGTTGCT
>NW_008794746.1:563001-572390 GCF_000699145.1 Aptenodytes forsteri | reverse complement strand
TTGCCTGTTTGATATGCAGACCATGTTAGTTCGTAGTGAATTCCTAGTTTAAGAAGAATCTTTACCTTTCCTGCACCTTTTCCTGAAATGTACAGGGTTGGTTGAGTAAGCTCTACCCGAGACCTAGCAATTTCTACAATAGGATTTGAGATTACTGTGTGCCATCCTGTTTCCTTGTCTAGAGGAGCAGTACTTCATTTCATAGTGAGAAACTCTTACCTGTTCTTGAAGCCTGGCCGTTGCTGAGAATGCATAATTATAATTAAAGGTGAAATTAAATATATTTTAAATTGAATGGTTTGGGTTTTCTAGGCCAGTTACAGTCAAATTAAAATCTTATTGGTGTCTGAAATACCTTTTCAGGAATTCTGCATGTAAAACATGTACTTCAGAAACTGTAGATTTATTTGTGCCCAAGGGGAATGTTAAATAAGAGCAATTGCTTTATTAGAAAAAAACATACTGCTGGAAACTGAGTCTAGCACTCCTCACACTTACATTTTTTCAAGTCCTTTTATTGGTATCTCAGTTGGGCAAGTATCGGGATACAAAGTCCGTGTGCGAAAGTAAAACTATGGCTTTGAACACTTCATGATTTGTCAGATGAAATTGCCAATAAAGTCTTGCTGAGTCCATCCTGCTCCCTTCTTAAAAAGAGTATTAATAAAGAAGGGAATATGGTAGGTTCTGTAACTTCCCGTACATGTTGTGAAACGAGCTCGGTGTTAGGGAGTCAGTCTAAGCTGCATGAGAGACATTTGAAGCTCGTTTCAGATGACTCAAATCCTTTATGACATTATTCTAAGTAATTTTTTAATACAGTAATCTGCTTTTTTCCAAAGTCTTAACTGGATCACATTTTAAGGAGTATATTAATCTTGGTCTGCTAAACAGAAAACAGCAAGTGTGTACTCTGAACCTGCTAGTAAACAACTGAAGATGGTACAGATTTGAGATAATTTTTAGTGTTAAAAGCTTGCAAATTATGGATTTACCAAGTCAAGTCCTTAGCTTGTTCTTCAGTAGGTGAAGAGTGAGGACTATACTCACACCACCAATGAGCTTTTCAGTTAAGCACCACAGCTGCTGTGTAACATTGAAGCTGAAGGGTGAAAGGAGTAATTCAGGCTGCCCTGGAACTAGGATTACTGACACTCCCTCCTCACCACCCCGCTCCTGTATGGGGATCGCTGGGGAAAGGTGGTTAATGAAGGGAGACTGACCTTAACATCCCTGTTCACAGCTACCAGTGCCATTTTGCATGGGGAATCTGGAGCAAATGATCACATGGAAGATCTCCACCGTGTTTATCAGAGCTACTTTAAATACTAATGTAAAATAGTCAATTAAATACCATTTAAATTTTTATCCCATTGCACTTAAAATCCTTAACCTATGTCTCTACTAGCCTTAGATCACAAAAATAAACATGTACATAGAGCAAGGACTAAAAAAAAAAAGTAGACTTCAACATATGACTTGTTTGGTTAAGAGCAAATCTCCAAACAAAACTGTAGCTGTTAGAATAGTTCCTTTTGATAAATTCTCTGCTTTGTGTTGCTGCAGATGGCTTTTTATCAGTGTTT
Source organism: Aptenodytes forsteri (assembly GCF_000699145.1). NCBI lineage: Eukaryota > Metazoa > Chordata > Aves > Sphenisciformes > Spheniscidae > Aptenodytes > Aptenodytes forsteri. Next base: position 570,804 of record NW_008794746.1, on the reverse strand, counting down.
GCCTCCCTAGCGTGTTGGTTGGTTCTTTCATTGACATGGAATGAACATCACAGGTGTTACCAAACTAACAAAAGGACAGCCAACAAAAATGCTTAATTTTTTAAATCTAATTTAATATTTCATGTTAATCGAAAGTGTAGTGCTGTTACACAAACTGTGTGGTTTGTGCTTGGCTGAATAAGCTTTCAATATATAATAATTGATACACTCCAATAATAATCGGATTTGTTCATACAGATACCTCATATACACCTCTGTATATACAGCTCAGCTCTACCAAAATAGTTTGAGGGGGTTTTGTATCCCTGTAAATTAGTAGAAACAACAAAGAAGCAGACATCAGCATTTTCTAGAAATTTTGAGAGTTTCTATGTAACTTTTGTGGATATACGTTTTCCAGGTAGTCTTTAGCTGGTTTTCTGTTTCAGTCCGGCATGTGCAGCTGGCCAAGATTTGCTTTTTAGTTTATATGCTTTTTAGTTTTTTGATAAAGATGTAGGGTGCTGGCTACTCATACAATGTCTATGCCCATGTTTTTAATCTTCTGTCAGAAGGAACCTGGAACAAAGGCCAACAAAGGTGCTAAAGGGAAGAAGGATGAAAAGCAAGAAGCTGCAAAGGAAGGTACTACACCATCTGAAAATGGTGAAAATAAAGCTGAAGAGGTACTTTCCACACATACCTCCTGCTGATTGAATCAGTGTTTTTTAATTATTCAGCCTTTCAGACATTGATAGCATGTTCATAATGTTTCTTTTTATTGCCCATAATGTTATTGCAGATTCGCATCTCTCGCTCAACTGTTAGTGTTTCAACATCCAGAGGTGCCCCACCCAGCACACTGTCAGTAAAAGGGCAGATTGAAACAGTGAAAGTTAAGGGTACGGTAGAGCATTCAGCATGTGTGCAGTGAATAGAAACAGATAGTAGTGTGGTGCTTTTCAGTGTGAACAATGGAAGCTGACAGGTAAGGCTTGCATTGCTTTTGAAAAGCTGGGACCAATAATTTAAGAAGAGTGTGTGAATGTACCTGTTTTGTTTGTGTAAATGTACTATGGACATAGGTTTGGAACTGAGCTGTTGCAAATAAGAAATCGAAGGAGTAAGGGTAGTTGGGGTATTTAGGTATGTAATGGCAATTTACTATAGTAATTAATTTCTTTTTTTCTTCTCCACAGGCTCAGAAAACTGAATCTGTAGGTGACAAGAATGAATGAAATATCATGAGAATTTTGGGTTGATTTTATGTACCTCTTGGACAACTTTTAAAAGATATTTTTATCAAGTATTTTGTAAATGCTAATTTTTTTAGGACTATGATAGTTGACATATTAAACTGTATATGAACACTTCCCTTCTCATAACAGTGCTTTTAGAAATTCCCATTGTTGCCAAGTAATATAAATATCAACTTAATATTGCAAGGTATGTGTAAAATTGGATCAGCATTCCATACACTTGCTTTAAGAAATTGTCTTGTGCATATGGTGATGTTTTTACTGTGCGTATTTGAATTTTTCATGCAGTTTTTCTAGAGCAATAATCAGTGGTGCTTTTGTACTTAGGGTTTATGTGATTTTAATGAAACATGGATAGATGTGGCCACCTGCTGACTATTTTGGGTTCTTTTAATGGATTAAAATAAAAGGTCTCCTTGCCTGCAAAACTACAGCCTCCTAATGTTTTCTCTAAATCTGAGGAATGCCTTACTCATATTTTCAACTGTTACAAGGAAGACTAAATGATTTAGCAACAATTGTTTTGCATGCAGTCTGTTTCCTTTTTTGCTGATGTCTGATTAAAAAAATACCCACACAGGAGTAGCAGGCTGGGATTTTCAGTGGCCCACAGCTTAAGGGACTTATAGGTACATTCTTCATAGATACATTCTTCAGATGTACTGTCACAGGGTGAGTAGAGTTGCCATACTCTATCAGGATATTGTGTCTGTAATGAGCTATCAGTAGAGGATGACTTGCTTGATTGATAGAGACATACAGTAACTTAAAAGTAGCTTTGTTTCTCCCCCACTCTCTTTTCATTAACTTGCATCGTACTCCGTGGAAACCTTTCGTTCTATCTGCAGCCTCCAATTTCATATAAATAGTAATTGCTATTCTGCTTCAGCTGAGGACAGTTGTTAATACATTGAAATCGCTGTTAAACAGCGCTATATATTTGGTACCTGTAGAAATGGAACAATGACAGTTATTTTTGAGGTGATTGTGGTGATGTGGTGGATTAGCTAATGGTTTTTTGTGGTTTTTTTTTTTAGTGTCCATGTTTCAACTCTGCAGCTCATTCCAAGCGCCTTTTATAATTTTTCTCCTTCTCTTTTCTCTAGGGGCCCTGGTTTTTCTATTGTTACTTCTGGGATGGGAGGGGTGAGAGAAAAGATGTTCCCTGTTCTTCAGTAGCATTGATTTGTATTGCTCGAGTGGTGGCCATTATGTCTGAGGATACCTTTTGCTTGTTTAAGTCAATAAATAAACAACTGTTGCCTGACCTAGCATTCTATTTATTCTTTGGGAAGAAATATCCAGTTGCCTTTTTTAATTGAAACAGAAAAGAAGCCAAGCCTCTCTATACTTAAAAATTGAAGATTGATTACCAAAACCCCGTATGCTAACTACAATAGTAGTTAAGACCTGCGTTGAGATAAATGCCACTGCTGCTCTAGTGGTAGGCTTGCTACTGCCAAATAAGAGGAGGCTGTTCTCTGCATCATGAACTTAGTTTTGGAAGAAAATTTAAACTAAGTCTCTGCTTTTGGTGATGGAAGGCAGAGAGAGGGCTGTAACGAAACTTGCAGCCTGATGAGAAGGAAAGTCCACATTGTTACTCAGTGATACGTACGTGGTAGTCCTGCACAGTACTTCAGATTTGCTTTCTGATGGACACTGTTGAAAGTCTGTTAATTTAGACACTACGGTCATGGGAAGTTTAACTGTCTGAACTTTTTCACAGAATCATCAAAGTGCTGTTTCTAAGCATTCGTCAATTTATGGGTTTATTGTTCCTGTGAGGAGGGGTTTTGTATACTCTAATCATTTTGTGTGGATAACTGAGAGATTAGTTGCCTAATCCTATCTAGACACTTGGAGTTCTTGAAATGACCCTTTTAACTTAGATTTAACTTAGGCATGAGCATCACAAGACACTGACACATCTCTGGACAGGCTTATTTTAGGAGAGCTCCTTCTACTAAATGCCTAAAAGGTAGGCAGAAGTTGGGTCCTTAAATTAATCACACAATATCCTAACCTAGTAATTTTGGCACAAAATTCTTCTGTCGGCTTGACCCGATTAGGAGACTCAGCTCAGTGCCAGAGTTCTGTTAGAAGCATTTAACAACAGAAAATCTGCTTGGGTGAGGTTTAATGAAACACACTATCCTGCTGATTCACTTAACATTTCTGTTTTTTCAAAAGTGCTTTGTAAACGTGATGCTTTCCTATCTTTTTCCTCTACGTGTCAAGTTTTCAGAGAAATTTTCAAAGCACTGTATCGAGTTCTAGAACACACTTTTTAAAATTAGAATGGTCGCACATTCTACATATGTAGCTAGAGTCTTTGTGGGGAGCTGGTGATCTGCAGAGCACCTTCAGGAAGTATGTAAGTATTTTAGTTTTCAAGTGGCACTTGAAAGTGCCAGGTGCTGCATCTCAGCCGTGAAGAAACGTGCATCATCGGTATTTAATGACTGGCTGCTTCACACTTGAACGCAAGGTTTGGAGGAATCCCTGAAAGCGGTATTTGTCCTTTGTGGGGTGTAACAGGTGGGTAGTTCAAAGTACATTAAAAAAAATATTTTTTTTTAATTGGGAAGGATGGACTGGTTTTAAGTTTAAAGAAGGCAGGTACCTCAGAAACAAGACTTAATGAGTGATCAAATAAAAGTCACCCTTAAGGGAAAGTGGACCTTTAACTACTCAGCTTTGTATAATTTCTCTGGGTTGTTGCTTTCTGATGCTTCGCTATCCTTGACTGACCTTGGGCTAATTGCGTATGTCAGCACAAGGTTACGCTTGGTATTTTGTGCCTTCAAACGGCAAAGGCAGCTTTTTCTGAATGGAGAACCGTGCAGATGAGACGCAAGTATTTAAGGGGAGTGCTAATGGAAAATTAATACTTATGCTAAACAGCATAAATGAAAATTTATGCATTAATGAAAATTAATGTGTTTTGCTAGATTTTGCTCAACTCTCAAAAGTTTGAGAGTTACTCGGTCTGTTTGTAGCTGCAAAAAGAAAAAAAAAAGCAGGGAAAGGGAGAAGGAATAGCAAGAAAATAAAGATCCCTTATTAGAAATAAATAACATACATATGTAAGAGTTAAATTTCTAGTGGAATGGGAAAAGTGTTTTGGGTTTTTTTTGTATGCTCAGTTCTGTGATTATTTTTTTTTTAAATGTAGTCTTAGAAGGGGAAGATAAGATCACTTAAATGTTCACGGGAGAACATGGTTTAAAATCAAACCAGTTCTACAATCCTAAGGTATACATCATGATACCGAGCCTCAACAGCCAAATGTTGATTTACACTTCTACTGAAATTATACAAAATTTATAACTGAGAAACAATTGGCCGTTCTGTATGCTATAAAAGTAAGGTGTCATCAAATGAGAAAGGGCAAAATAATCTGAAATGTGGAGGAGTCTGTTTCTTGTGAATAAATTGCTTCTGACCTGGCTGCCTCATTGGACCTGTATTTTCACTTGTATCATTGTATCTGGACTACTGCTGGGCAGCTGACTGCTATCGGATTTAAAGTGGCAATTTAGCCCACTATGTTAATTTATATTAAATAAGTCAGTAAACTTCTCTATTTGAATTAAAGCACAAAAAGATACAGGAGACTGTCTATAAACAAGTTCGGTGGCAAGAACTGTCATCCTAGCTTAAGGTTTATTATCATTCTTTTATTTGTAGGAAAACTTGAAAATACTTTCATTGCTGGCTAAATTGCTGCGTACGTAATGGTCAGGAGAAGCACTAGAATGTTCAGTGCCATTACTTTTTTGTAAATGAAAGAATTTTCTGCTGCTGTTCTCCATAATAAACGTACTTTTTGCTTTATTCAGAAACTTTGAGCTTACTGTAATGTTGTTATTTGGCTAGATATAGCCAAATTGCCTTGCCAAATCGCCACCAATTGCCTTCTGTAATGTCCAGTTCTACATTTATAATAAATCAGAATGAAATAATGGCTTTCCTGTAGAAAATGGATAAGATGAGAAGTAAGCTATTTTGATATATTCCTCCCTTCGTGATGAACCATAATATTAGCAAGAAAGTAGTTCATATGTAACAAGCCGAGGCTAACAAGTGTTTGACTAGTACAGCAAAATACTCACTTCTTGTAAGCACCTTCAGAGTGCCTATAAATGAGTTCTGGTGAAAAATGCCTTAACAGTACATTTCAAATTTGTCTGTTGATACTAACTAGTCTCGTTTGTTTCCAAATGTGAATGGAAAAGCCATAGATGCCATCTTTAGCATGCCTGCTAAGATAAGGATAAAGCTAGTAATTTAAATTCATGCTCAAAAAAAAGAAGCCGGAGTGCATGAGGTCATTGTGCTTAATTTTACTACTGCATTTAAGTTACGGTAGTATAACTTGTAGGAATGGTTTTATCACAGTTTTGATTCTCATTCAGAAACAAATTTCAGGCTTGGAGCCCATAAAAACTGAATTTGTGTTGGATGATTTCAGGTACTAAGCTGTCTGATATGAATCTTCTAATAATGAACAATTTAATGGAAAGCAATATAATTTAAGATGACAATACAGAGACTGGAAGTAGCGATCTTGTCAAAGTCCTCAGTCCGTTTCTGAAATGAGTATAAAATGTTACTGTACTTTCTCACAAAATAAAGGCTGTAGAACAAGAACTTTTGCCTTATCCTGGGACTTGAGCTGGAAGGCCATTCTAAGCTTTCTTTAGAAGAATCAGAATAAAATATCTTAAGGATCTAATTTCTTCAAACCAAACCCCTTCTAATTTCTGGTAATATTCTGTAAGGAAAGAAGGTGGAAGATGATGTGCGCTCTTATAATAACACCAAGGGATTCGTAACCATTAGACATTAAGAAACGGATGTAAATGTGTCAGTTGCATCTAGAATAATTGAGAATAAGAAAGGAGGAGCGGGTCTGGAGAATTTTTATGATTCTGTTCAGTCGTTTTAAAGATGGCTGCGTATTATTCCCAAGAGGGAGGAGTGCTTCTACTGTGGCAGCTGTGGGTTGTCCCAAGATGGGGTTGGAAGAAAGTTCCCTCATGGATGTGGCGAGAGGGGGGAGGGGGGGGGGGGGAGGAAATGGCAAGAGGGGACGAAGTCTGACCTTGTAATCTGGGTGGGTGGGGAGGAAGAGATCTCGCACAAGAGAAACTGATTTTTCTAGGAATAGGTGCAAGAGAGAAACACAGCAAAATTCTTTGCATGTGTAAGCAAGCCTTGAGTGTCACTAGACTTATTTTTTTTTCCCCTCGGGTCTTCTATCAACAATCCAGTTACTGAGTATACTTTTTTTTTTGTTCCCTCTGCAATACAGTTCTGGTAAATCTTGTAACTTTAATTTTTTTTCTACTTCCCTGAGGGCGTTTTTGCACTTAAGTATCATTTGTCTATCAGTGCCAAATTTACACCTGTAGGATAACTACTGGTTGTGTTGATGAACTCCTGGAGTCTTTCAGGAAGCTTTGCCTGCTTCACCTGCCAAGGGAACAAGGTATGTGAAAGTTTAAACTATAAGGTAATTCTGAGAGACAGCATCCAGAACCTGTTTATTGAAGGTTACCACATCATATTATACAGATTTATAAATCTATTATACTCAATTTGAAAATAATTTTTGTGAGTCTCCAGCCAAGCACATTCATGGTGAGAGGGTTGAGCGAGCTCAGGCTCCCTTCCAAAGCCGGGCGGACAGCATCCTCTATGATGTGAATGAAAGCTTATGTCGACGTTTCAGCTCATCTTAAAATGAGGGTAGAAGATAAAAATTTCGATGCCCTTTTTTTGGCATGGAGGTAATCACTCAGGATAAGCAGTCTGTCTGGCATCAAGATGCTACTGAGAAGTCTGCTATCTGCATCAGTGGCAATGGATACCAGCCTTTGAGGTGAGATGGAAGATTGCAGATGAAGGCAGAGAGCCAGGGGAGGGCCGTGTGAATTTAGCACCTCTACCCCTACTTTGAGGCTTCTTCATAGAGTGGCCATGCACCAGATGAGGGTTGCTTCACCTAGCAGCCAGAGGCGAGGTGTGGGCTGTGAATTCACAATGTGTGTGTTGTGGTAGTTCATCTAAGGGAATGATGTGACTGCTGCAGATTCGTCTGACACCGAGTAGCAGAGAAAGGGCGTGCTTCCAAGAGGTTGCATAAGGGTAGATTTGGTTTTGACTTTTTTGGTGGCTGGTTCTGTTAAACGATCACTGCGAGTCAGAAAGCTGGCAATAATTATTCGTGGATGTGGATAATCCACCACCACGTGGGGTGGTGCTCTAGGTCTATAGATCCTAAAACACATGAAGTAATTTGTAGAAAGCAGCCTGCAGCACAAATACTGCATTCTTACAAAACTCAATGACTGATTCAATTTATCACTAATAACAATAACCTTGTTTTACCCCAACAAGCATGGAAGATACTGACTGTCCCCTTTATTTCATGAAGCAATTAGACAATGTGTTTGGTATCATAATTCTCTTTACAACAATGCATCTGTCATGTTTAGCGGATTGGTACCTTTTATGTTATTGTTGGACCACGAATGAAGGGGTCCGTTGTTTTGGT
>NW_008794746.1:552268-562944 GCF_000699145.1 Aptenodytes forsteri | reverse complement strand
CCGCCCCCCCCCCCCCCCCCAAGAACTGGGTGTTCCCTCTTCCTCCCAATAGTCCTATTTTCACCAGATAAGAACAAGATAGCAAAGCTTTATGCCCAAATCCCATTTAAGGATTATTTTCGGTGCTTTTCATGCACTACCCTTCCTGTTCCTAGTAAGGTCTGATGAAGTCTTTGATCACTGTAGCATCTCCTTTGCAACATCCCTCAAGCACTTTTAAATAGATTCATTGCAAACAACTGCAACCGCTCTTGACTACCTCTGACTACGGGTAGTTACCAGTTCAGAACACTGGTAGATGTTTGAGGCGTACTGTGAATCTCCCTGGCAGCTGTTTACTTATGTTTACCTCCATTTAATGTTACATTGTTTTCTCTCAACTTCTCGGCAGCTTTATACTTTCTATTTTCCAGCTTTGTTGTCCACATCAGCTCTTCCTTCAGTGATCTTCCAAGTGTGGCCCTGAGAAGCCTTTATGATCACTTTAAGCATTTCAGGGTTTTCTCATTTGCTGGACAGAATGAAGAATCAAATAATTTGGAGGCTGAGCAAAATGGACTGAGATGTATTAGGGTTTTGTTACAAACTAGCTAGGGTTTAGCTCAGCCTCTAGAATTTCCTAACAAAGGACATCTATGTTGGACGTATTCCATATCTTATATACTATACCTCACTAAAAAGATACCTGATTTTTTTAGAAGTCAAGCACAATGGCAGTCTGTGGTTTTGTTTGTCGCAAAGGCTGCGCCTATGCTAGTAAATTAGAAGGTGCCAGGGCACAGAGCTAGAGACTTGAAGCCCGCTGCTTACACTGTTAAATTGTCATCAGCAGAGACCCTGCACTTGGTGCGGGCCAAGCAGCGTTCTCCCAAGCAGCCCTTGGCATGGTTCAGGGCTTAGCTCAGCCCCAGCTGACAGTGCAGATGCAGCCATCCTGTTTTGGTGGTTAAAAGAGTTTAATAATATGGACATGGCCATTGGCGTGAGGCAGTTGGCCTCAGAAATAGTGTGGGCACTAGTACTCTCCAGTTTACTAGTACGGGTAAAATTCAAAATTGAGGAATACAGCAGCAAGTACTCCTTACTTTCTGTGTACTGGAATTCAAAATGTCTGTAAATATGCCATGACCTGCCCCCCCGCAGAGAGTCCTACGCTATTAGGAACATCCCACGGTGAATGAACTGAGAGGCAACACACCACATTCCTGGAGGGAGGAGAAAAATCCAAGGATGCTGGCTGCTGAAAAATTTCAAATTGAAAATCAGGGTTGGGAGTATATGTGAACAACACATTTCAGAGTTATGCTTTACCTGATGAAATCTTGGATGCACCCAGAGTGGTGGACCGTAAATCAAAAAGTCAATTTCAGTTGAGGGGTTTTCTCATTTTATTTGGATGTTAATTATTTAGTTTAGATTAAAAGACCCAAAGGAAGGGGATTTAGGATTTTTGATCTGGACTGGTTTTGTTAGGACTTGTAAAGGACTTAAAAAGAAAAGGACTTTGGAAAAACCAGCAGAGCTGCTGCTATGTTGTTAGAATTTAAGAAGCGTGTAGTGTTTTGTTGTTAAATGGGATTAGGTAGGTGAATAGCTCTTCCTGATTTTTTTTTTTTTTAAGAACATTTACTTTTACTACTTTGAAAATAAGTTTTAAGTAATAACTTAAACAGCACTGGGGCTCAGGTCTGGGCATTAGAAATCAGCTGCCTGTGTTGTTAAAATTGTCAGCAACTGCTATGCAGGGTCTGAGGAAAAGGAGTGTCCTGCTGGGGTTTGAGAACCTACTGTAATGTTTAACTCTCAGTAACCAGAAACGTCGATACTAGAACTTCAGTGGGAACCTCTGTGACTTCAAGTTTCTGACTCTGAACTCTGGCATAAATTAATTCTTCTTTAACTAGGGCATTTACTTGAAGGATGGAAAGCTGATGTAACTCTTTTCTAAGGGACTGTCCATTTTATTTTTTCCAATTTTTAAATGGCTTATCATCTTGTTCAGGAGATTGCTATAGCACAGATGACTTACCCCTGACTTCTGCTGGTTCGTCTGCTACTTTCTCGCTTTCTCTCTACGCTCCGGGTTCTTCCCTTAAAAACAGCAAAACCAAAACTAGAAAAACCTGACAACTAGCAGGCTCTGCAGGAAATAGTTTTGGTAATTTAAGAGTTGGCAACTCTCTTTTCTGTTTGTACAAAACAAATTTTCCGGAATTCCCTGAAACTTAACTATGTCTTGAAATTTAAGCTTTAATTTGATGTGTAAAGATTAAGCTCTGATGAAATTGTGATCAACAGGATCCATGTGATCCTTTCTTTAAAAAAATCAGTATATTATTTTCAATGTTACCTAGATTTCATGTGGGTAATTCCTCTTGCAGCTCAACAGAACACCCCCCCTTGTTCTTCTCAAACCCTAATGATTTTTATGAATTGTATTAGACTACATATGAGAAATTATGTTTTCTATTTTTATTTCTCAAATTGTGGGAATTTGATATTTTAATTTCTTCTAGATCTGAGCAATAAAGTAAACTGTGAAAACCTCAGCTTTCATTTCTAATAAATGTTTAACAGATAAAACATGGCCCAACTGTTTAAGAACAAAAATGCCTTGCATGCAAACAAAAAGAACCTCGGAATTTTTAGATGAGGATTTTGGAGGGTCCCCAACTCCTCAAATGCTGACAGGCAGGTTTGGCATGACTTCTATTTTAACTCAGTGATTCCAACGTTAGTTGTATTTAGGTGGAAAGGTCAATGAATCCTACTCAGTCATTTCTCTTTTAAAGCACTTTCAAACCTACATACAAAAAACCTGGTATGTGGACTAAATAAACATAGCTTTATTATAACCAGAATAACCAACTCCAAAATTAGAACTACGTTAAAAATAAATATCTGCGTATTTCTTTAAATGCTCAGTCTAGTCTTTGTAAGACATTGTGTTTCTTTACATTAGTTGATTGAGTTTTAGTGTTACTCAGTGCTTTGCTTATAAGGGCCTGCCGAGAGGCAATTAGTAGTAGTCAAACTTGACACTGAAAGATCAAGTTCAATTCCTTTTTTATTTGATCTTGGAAGTCTGAGCTTTAATAAAACGCACACGTGCAGAAACTAGCAGTGTGCTAATGCTCCAGAGCTTGCTGCAACAACACCCATCAGTGATGAGCTGACCCAAAGCTGGGTGAGAATGTGTGTAACAGTCTAGCAATAAAATAATCTTTAGATACCTCCATTCAAAACGTAGATACTTAATTTTCCAACAGCAAAGGCTTCTGGGTGTCTACAAGACTTCTGAGTGTGCCCAAAGCTGCCTGTTCTGACTAGCTCAGGATGTGCAAATCTTCTGCTTGTCTCACTTGTGCACCCCATTCTTGGAGCATTTCCAGAGCGCTTACCAAACTAGGTCCCAACTAAAGTGGCAGTTGTGCCTTTCATCCAGCAACTTTGTAGTTTCCATCCCCTCTGGTGCGCAGGGGGATCCAACTTCAGTTCAAATTCTTCCACAGGGAAGAGGAAACAGTATTTTGTAGCTCCGAAGAGGATGAGCTAGCCACCTGGGTAGATACCCTTGAAAGAGGGTTGTTCTTAGCCTCTGTTAAAGAAGCTGCTCCACTTCACATGGGAAAACTACAGATTAGTTGAGCTAGAGTGAGCACAACCTTTTAACCTTGTGGTAGGCCCTCACCTGGGAAAAGGGAGGCATGTGTGCCAATCTCCATCTTACATTAGTATTAGGTTAAAAACAAGGAAGCAAACAAAAAACTTAACCAGCATCACATATATGCAAGGGTCATTTGTGGTCTAATCACACTTCCTGTCTCTGGTACTCTAAAACCTGTAAAATCAAGAGATAGATTGATTCAATGATTTTAAATCAGCAGTTACCTTACACAATTTATATGTCAATTAGTACACCATGCCTACCTGGCCCACCAAAACTCTTCTACAGTTTATCGGGGCAAACTGGAAAAATTAAAAATAATCTTGTCAAGGCACCAAATAGATGCTATAGAGGAATACAAAATATTGAAAAATCTGGATCAGCAGCCTAGTATTTTCGCAAAAGACTGAACAATAAATGGAGATCAGAATCTCAGTGATGTGTATTTCATGGATGATTGACAAATCACATATGCTACACAAAGTAGGCACTGTCAGCCAAATGGTTCAATGCTAACAGCACTAAAATCTTTACTGTAAGTGCAAATATTAGTACTACTCGCACTACATCATTACTATTTTGGGGAAAGCAGATATTTCAACTACATAGAAATAAAAATACTTCACAGTTCTAAATGAAGTCAAACAACACTAGAAGGAAACACTCAGGAAAAACTAAGGATTGTGTTAAAGCTAGCAATGCAGCAAGGCTGTGTTGGATCAGACTAATGATCCTTCTAATTATGTACCGTACTGTTACTGGATGTTCTTACCTGTATGTCGTGGTTTAATTCTCATGCTAAATCCAAAGCACAGCACTATACCAGCTACTAGGAAGAAAATTAACTCTATCCCAGCCGAAACTAGGACACTACAGAAGTGTCAGTTCTTCTGAAGACTGCTAAAATCCTTGCTTTAGCCATTTCTGAGGCAAAAGTAAAGCCAGGACGGCTGTATTTTGTGACGGGGAAAAACATAATTTTTAATTTGAAATCTTTCAACTATTTCAGTTCTTGAACTATGTTCTAGAGTTTACAGAAGATCCTGCTTTATCTTCTCTGAAACAGAAATTTTGTATGCCATACTTAAAATATTTGGAGGAGGTAACATTTATTCCGTTTCCCTGGTCTTTAATATTCTTTCTTGATCCTAACTATTTTCCTCGTACCTCTCTGAACTCTAATTCTTTGGAGATAAGGTGAAAGACTCAAATGCAGTATTCCAACAGAAGATGTGTTGTCGTTTTGTTTCACTGGTTTCATATTAGAGTTCTAGAAAAAAATTACCATGTTCTCAATGTTGAGTATGTAATAAATAGAATGGTCTTTTTAAAAGATTTACTACTGGCTGTCGAATATACCTTTTTTTCTTACGTTGGTTTAGGAGCCCATAAGGAGCATGACTGACTCACATTATTTCTTCCAATAGATTATTTTGAATGTAACATCATGAAATTTTACCTACATTGTTCTGCTCATCTCTTCTCTGGGTAGATCTCTCTGATATTCCTTACGGCCTCCTCTGGTTTTATCTAAATTGCACAATGAGTATCTGTAAACACTGAAATATTTTTCCTTCGGCCTTTCCTGTAATTACATATGAACAAGTATATCAGACTATATCTCTGATAACAATGTGACAGAATCTCTCAAGTTATTACATAGATGTAAATCTTTAATAGTCCACTGTATTAACTTCAGGGAAATTCCAAGTCTATACCAAAGCTACTGATAACCAGCCCCATTCTGAAGAGTCAGACAAGTAACCCCTCATCTGTATTTTAAAAAGTTGCATTTCTAACAGGCTACTACTGTAATTGAAAAAATCAAATCCAAACCCCTGATCACAAATGGCCCTCAAACTTGGTTAAACAGAAATCTAGATTTTCATTTAGAGAAACGGAAAGATAAATAGTCACTGAACGACACTATTAAATTGTGTCTTAATAAACTTTATAATTTATCAATATAAATAAAATTTGTCACTTAAGACTTAAAATAAGTCTTCTTAGACTTAGAACTCTAATATAAAACCAGTGAAACAAATCAATGATACATCTTATTTTGAGAATCTTCTGCTCAACAGTAATTGCCTTAGCATATTGGAATACCTTACTAGAAAGTGTAGTAACAGCCAACGTTTTCAAAAGTTTTCTAGAAGTAATAATGTGAGAAAATAATTGGCAATATACAAAGCAACATAGTAAACATCCTTTTTTTCTGCTCCTATATTCATTATGGAGTAGCTCTCCTCTAAAATACACCCTGTATATTAATTTTTTGAAAGCTCCACTTAAAAAACCCCCCACGTAATCCTTAGAATTCTCAGAAAACTTTGGAGACATCAAATGGGCGTGAAACTGAACATGGCAAATATCCAAGATTCTCTGTGAAGAACAGCCCAATAGCAAACAATTAAGTACAGCATTTTAATCATTTTCTCAAAATCCTCTCGATAATTAGGGAATGTATTCAGCATAGAAAGTTGTACTGTCAAACTGATCCAGTAACTTTAATCGAAGGTCTTTTATGAAATACAGGAGCACAAATTAAATTGCTTTAAAACAAAACAAAAGACCCCAAAAAAAACCCCGCCATAAAACAGTAGAATTCCTTTATTCAGTAGGAATTACATAGCTGTAATTCTTAGTTTCTCTTTATAAGGAAAGTTTTTTGTATTCAGAGATGTAATAGTGAAACCGAAAGAATGTCATGGCTGGGGCAATTCAAATTTATTTGGCTAACAACAGACTAAAGAGGTTTTTAGGGTCATTGCATGAAATTCAGCCAGACTCATTTACTGCTCAGAATAGAAATGGCATATAGATCCTAGTTTCAGAAGCTTGATAATAGATTCACAGTTTATTATTTATTTTTACACAAAAATGAATTATGTTTTCATAAGTGACTTGATTTTGCTTTACTCTTCTAGCTGCACATGAGAACACCTAGAAACACGCTTGTCAGAGGTTAATCTATTTGTGTGCTTTTATAAAACATTAATTTGTCAGTGCTGATGGTGGTTTGGGTAGTGCAGATATCTGATTCTACACTACTTTTCACCAACAGGGAGAAGCGAGTGAAAGGTGAAACGGTGTGTTTTGGTTGGCGTGGGAAGACGTCCGCGTTCTATGGTAATGGGTGCACTGAAAAAGGAGATAAAGAATAGAAGCTTGCAGTTCACTATTTAGTATCTGATACGGGCAGAATACACAGGGGCTAAACATTCTGTAGGGAACTCCATAGCTGAAAGTTCAGGTAGGTTACCCGTGCAGGGTGCAGAAAGGATATATTCTTGGCATGAAGCATGAACCAGTGAGTATTTAAAAGAATTTTGATGTGAAGCTACTTAGTTAAATTGTACGTTATTGCTTAAAACTGCAGAAGGAATTTACTCATAGTAGTACTGTATTTTGGCACACTTGGTTCTTTCTGCAGATATTTAATATACACGATAATAATAAAAAAAAGTTGGCTGGCCTCCTAAGTACCATCACTCACTTCTTGCCCTTGTAAGATTAATGGTTGGTTTCAAGAGTAAGAATCAACAGTCACAAAAAGGCAAGCAACTAGTGGTGATAATTCTCATTTGAGATGACAAAAAAACCACAAAAAAACAACCAACTACCAACTCAACAAAACCTGAGGAAAGCTTAGTCAATGCTTTATGTTGCTCTCAACCAACCTCCCCCCCTCCAATATCATGCCTCAAACATTTAGCTACATTGTTCAGCTTGCCAATTTACAAACCCTAAATACTTTCCTTTGTCTATAAAGAAAAGAGCAAATTTCACAAGAAACAGAAAGGATTTTCATATTAAGAACTGCCACCATGAAGTTTCAAGTAAAGCATTTTCTGGTTGCAAGCTATTAAACCATACTGATAACTGATAGAAACAATTGGGGGGGAAAGTATTAGTAAAAAACCCCCAAAACTATCAAGATACAGAAAAATCAAGAAGAAACCGAAGATACTACATTCTTATCTGTCTAAAGTAACCAGTAATTCAAGAGAACTCTAACATATCTGTATTTGGATACTTACAGTGCTTATAGCACTTTTTTTTTGGCGGGGGAGGGAGGGGAAATAAGGCCAAGGTAGGGGCAATAAAAACCAAAACAAACAAACAAAAAACCCCAAACCCTTGGGATCAGTCCATAACTGACTAAGTTTTACGTATCAACTTTATTAACAGCAAAATCTAATAAACTTGCTTTTTTGTAAAACTATTTTAGTGAACATGTGTGAATATTCACATTTGAAAGTCACAAAAAAAATTAACAGGACACATTAAAATAAAGCAACAGGACACATTTCCAAAAAGAATATTTAAAGCTGTCAGATGTTAAAAAAATCCATTTCCTAGATTGAAATAATCTGAGATTTTCTTTTTAACTGTAACAATCGTTATAGTTGAAAAAGGAAAATAATTCCATTACTACTGCTATTTTTTTTTTATGCAGACCTTTCAGAGTAGAAATACGTCCTAAAAAATACTAAATCTCACTGACAAAGCAGAACTGATGTATTTTTACTTAAGGATAATGTAAGGTGACAAGATCACATGAAAGAAAAAGAATTATTTGAAAGCAAAACAATCAAAATAGTAAAAATTCAGAGATGAGGACATTTTTCTCCACTTGTGTACATAACAAAAACATCCTCAATTTAACTAAAATTTAACAAGGAAAAAAACACTTTTAAAATATCTCTGCAAAATTAATGGAGTATTTATTACTGTCGCAGGAATTCTTAAAATTCATTCTAACATGCTTCATTAAACAATAATAATTCCGCATCTTCTCTTGTGGCCCGTGTGACTTCCATGTTAAGCCACAAATAAACAAAAAACCCCATCAGATTGCATCTGTAAAAAGAAGTGGAACGTATGTTTGTAAAAACTATTTATTAAATGTTATTTGTAGTACCGCGGTGCTCAGGCTCAAGTCAGGGACTGGGATTCCATTTTGCTTGGTGCTCTACAAAAATTAAATAAAAGACACGATCCTTATTTTACTGTCAAAACACCAAGAACATTTTGATTCTGTGGGCTGTATTTTAAACTGCATCAGGAAAAGTTACAAGTTGCCAAAAGAACGGGGAAGTTCAATATTTCAGGATAGCTTTCCTCTACTTTCAGACTCTCTAACTGTTAAAATTTCTCTATTCCTTGGTTTAAATCTATATTATAGCTTTAATGATGTCATACATAAGTATACTTTCTTTTATGTACACATCAAGGGAAATTAAAATGTTAATCACATTATTCACGTAGCCCTTTGTTGTGAGAACCACCGAAGAGAGATACTAGCATACATATTTTACATTGCTAAGAAAATACTCAAGTCACTTTATTTTTTAAATCTTTATTAGATGGTAAATATGATTTCATTGCCATTTCAATTATTTGAAGTGTGGATTTAAAGCTTGAACACAGAGTGGTTATTGTTATAAAAACTGGGGGAAGGGAGACACCCGTACATTTTTAAATATATAAAGTGAGTGTAGCTACAGATAAAGTGATCAAATCTAGTATGCACGATTTTACTTCTTAAAAAAAAAAAATCTATACTACAAAATACATTTACCCTCATGATTACAGACCACATGCTAGATTACGATTTTAATGATTTTTAGGACGTTTAATAATTGTATGTCAAAATGCATAGCAACTAGGCATCTGCTATATAAATCCAATTTTTATCACTTTTATAACATGACTTTATGGAAATATGTGACATTTTTAGCCTCCCTTCTCTAACCTTTCACGGTTACGTTTATACAATAAAGCAGAACAGTGGCTGCAGCAAGCTTTCTCACTGTGCCAAGCACAAAGCTCAAGCCGTGGGCTCATACACCGAGCTCCCGAGCCTCGGAAACATACGTATAAAAACGCTCAACTCAGCCTCCCCTCAGTTGCACAGAAATATGGTTTAAATTGAATTTTGTTAAAAGTTATATAGTTGAGAGCTTCAGGGTCTTTACACACAAAATATTCTTTGTCTAGTTTCTATATCATTTCAAACACACTTTTGGCTTTGCTTCACAAGTTACATTAGTTACTAATTGGAGCAAAATAAGTATTAAAAAATGACAGCTTCCCCCATTTACATCGATCCCTGCTAAATTCATTCTTACTGTCCACAAACACGTTCGTTCTTGCCAGGCCCCAACTCAACCTGAAAAAGCACAGATGCGTTGCAAACCAGGAAGACAAATAACTATGCTCCTTTAAACCCCTTCCTCATCGGATACGGATTTTTTTTAAGGGTAATTATCAGTGGACGTTTGCTTTGTTTTTGTTTTTATTTTCTTTTCCTTTTTGACTGTAAGCGGCAAATAAACAGTTACAGCACAAATCAGAACGTTTATTCGGTATCATCAAGCTAGCAAAGCATTAAATAAATAAATGATTTACTCGCTAATCATGCTCCGTACAATGTTGCAGCCTTTCAGGAACCTTCGGTAGGTTATTGATCCGCTAGTGAATTACCTCCAGTTCAGCCATAGGTTGCAGGCATCACCATCCCTCGCTTGTCCTCGCGTTGACAACGCTCCTCTTGCCATCGCTCCTAGAAGCCAAAAGATTCGTCAGTCCCGCGTGTCTGATTTGGTAGGCGGCAAGAACAATGAATAAAATCGTTATTAGCTGTTTGGGTTTTTTTGGGTTTTTTTGGTTTTTTTTTAAGTAAAGTTCTCAAACCGAGCACCCTGCGAGCCTTTCACCCTCCGCCCCCCTGGCGACGGCCACAAGCAGGCACCCAGACCCAAGCAGAGCAGCCTAGGCAGCCGTGCCAAACAACGAAAAAAAGTGCGTTTCTGGTCGTTTGGGGTTTGTTGGGGTTTCCCCCCCGCCCAAACCGAAGGCACGAACCCGGCCCCGGGCACAATGTTGCAAGAATAAGAAACAACAACGCGTGACACTGGCACTTACGCGCAGATGCCAAATCCGCAGCGCCCTGAGGCCCCTGACAGGCTCTGAGGGAGCCCGGGGCCGCCGAAGACACGCG
>NW_008794746.1:510772-550205 GCF_000699145.1 Aptenodytes forsteri | reverse complement strand
CTGTTCTGTTAACCTGGGTTGGGATCTCCGTCGGGGGTGGGTTTGATTGAGGTGTCCTTCCCGGTTCCGTGTGTGCCCGCGTGTGCTGGTAAGGTGCGTTATATGACTTTGCGTTTTTTATATACAACGTATCTGCCGTGTAGGAGTAACTGGACTGGCCAGGTTCATATCGCAAATTTGACTTACGCGGTTTTTTTTATTTTACCCTTTTTTAATCTCCCAGTATGTGCTTTTCATCTCGGGTGTAGATCAGTGATTAAAAAAAAAAAAAGTATTACTTGCAGTGCTGTAGTTCTTGCTAGGAGAGAGGGGCCTGGATATTTTTTTTCTAAGATGTTGTGAACTACAGTGGTTGGGAAAACGGCAATTAAGATGTCTGAATTGTGTCGGTTAGCAACTTGTTGCTAGTATTGTTTTCATTACAGGTGCACTGTTGTATAATTTAGTCTCTGAATTTCTGACTAGGATTTCAGAGGAAGACTGAGCCCTGCTTGTAATGTTCATCAAAGCGAGATTTCCCTTCAGGCTTTCTGGTTGGTTATAGTAGTTCTGAACGCCAGTACTTCTGAGACTTAGACATGTGGGGAACTTTTGAGCTCACACAAAAGGAGACGGAAGAGTTCACATCTGTAATGTGTCCGATAAAGACTTTTGGCATATACATTATTTTAAGTTATATTACAAATGTTACAGTATGAATCATAGGTATTTATTGTAGTTGGAACAGGTTTACTTGCTGCATTGGTTTTCTCTGGAGCGAGAGGTAGATTGGCCCGGGCATTTTAATGCATGTGGTGTGGCAGAATTGATGGCAATTGTCTTGTTGAAAACATACTCATACATACCAATACTTTTCAGTTTTCCTGAAATCAAAGATCATAAAGAAATTCAACTGGGAATTTCAAAGTGCTGATACTTTTGCATGATGTAGTATGCTATTCTTATTTATTTATTTATTTTTATTTATTTATTTGTAAGACCGTAAGGCTGTATTACCTGTTTCAAACAGTGGTCAGAAGTTGCTTGGTAAAACTTTGCATGAATCTTTCTCTTTTATCCTATAAATTATAAAGTATTGGAGGAGCAGTCTTAGTGTAGAATGGATTTGGGTTTCTTCTATATAGTCAGAATATAAAAGGATGTGAAGAAAGAGAAAGTGAGGAAAAAGACATTTTAAAGGTTGAAGTAAGAAGACTTGATGAGAAATAAGTTCATTCAGACCCTTCTTTCCAAGAAACAGCTTTTGTTTGTTGGAATGCAGGTAAATAGTGATTTAGTCAGAATAGGTATGTAATGACATAAGATGTACTTCCTCAAAATTTGGACTTGATCCTGGATCCATATGTTTGGAGATGTGATGCTGACTAGGTCCTTCCTCTTTTCTTAGTCTTCTGTTCCTAACAAAGTTTTCTTCCTGATAAACGTTTATATGCCCTTTTCCACCTTGTCCCTACCTAGATGTTGGGAGAGGGATGAAAGAGAAATTGGTTACTTTGTTCTTGATGCTTCTCTCCATCCTCTCTGTCTGCTCTTGCTTCAATTGTCAAAGATGTGTGAACTTTGTATTACTTGACATTTTAGGCTTGTGAAAGCTGGCACAGGAGTGTATTTGCAGGGTGACAGTTAAATTTCATACAAAAGAAGTGTTTTTCACAATGTCTTGTTTCATTAAACAAAAACTTGTTTATCTTAAACCAGAGAATCTTCAGCTTTTAAGTTGAGGTTGATGATGAGCTAGCCTTCTGTTTCTTCATTATTATTTTTTTTATTTTAAAAAAATTTCTACCTTTAAGATGCTGACTCTTCTTTCTGAAGAAGGCATGTTTTGTCATGTTTTGGTACCGCTTCTCAGACTTGAATGCCTTGAGCTTTCACTAAACGTCATAGAAGGGGCTGAAGGGAGAAAAGCTAAGAAATAAAAATACCAGTAAATGTAGTGTTAGTGTCTTGAATTGAACTCTAGGAGGGAATAAAGGCTCTGTGTAACAGGGGATGGAATTTAATCCCAGGCTTCTGGTTTGTTGTTTGCAAAATAGTGCCTTTTATTATACATCTATTTAAGTGGATGTGTTTTCAAGAGATGATGTTGTTCCTGGTTTTGTCCTCAGTTTGAAAACACTTATTTAGGAATTCTTACTAGAGTTAACTTTCTGTTATTAGACTGAAATTCACAGCCTTAGATATTTTATTTCTGTAACTTAATTTGTGCAAATAACGTTAAATCCGATGCAATTTTCATCTTGTAAATTACTTTCATTTTTCTGTTTGGCCAGTGAAAGTAAATGTTTCATTTTCTTATAAGCTAACACCATGCTGTGCAGGCTTGTAATGCTACAGGAAAATACATGAGTTCAGAAATGCCATTATACTATGTTTTATATTCTTAAATGATTTTTCTTGAATTCAAATATTTTTGTATTATATTTTTCTGCGGTCGCCGTTTGTGGTACAAACCACTTGAATCTTGCTTTGAGAGTGTAGTCTCTTATTTCAGAGTGACAATCTCATTTTTATGTTGTCAGTATTAAGATTTATATTTGTGCTATAACCAAAGACTGAGAATTGAGTCCCTGGTAATAAACTTTCAACCTAGGTGTGCTAAGGGTGGTGGGGACTCTTCAGTAACAGATCTCAGGATGTTTTGTATTCTCTTGCATTAGTTGTGAAAACTTACTAATTGTAAGCCAGCTATTTTTCTCTTCTCTTTGAAAGACTGAGGATTTCTCATGATGCGGGACAGAAATTGAGGAGTTTTAAGAGTTAACGGCTTACTTTAGCAGAGCAAGGCAGCCTTTGTGAATTGTTTATAGACTGTGGTTAAATGTGTTGTTTAAGTGCGGTGTAGTTAGGCTTTAAAACACGTTTGTTAGGGCCTTGACACATGAACAAGCTATGGTACATCATTTGACTCCAGGGTAATTGTTTTTTCATGTTGTAGCTTCACTGTGGGTGTAGCTGCGCTAATTGTATGCTGTGGATGAAAGATATGCATTTCTGCTGCATCCTTTGTGTAGGCACGAGTGCTCATCCTAATGTGCTGTCAGTCGGGTAAGGGAGCTGAACTGTCTGAAAAATGAACGGTACAAAAATCATTTTCAGATGTTTCAGCTCTCCTTTTATGTTCAGCAACATCAGTCCTAACACAACTGTGAGGGAGATGATAGGAGTGCGCGTGGAGGGCTCGGGGAATGTGTTGGGGTTGCTCCTTTTGGGAGCAAAGTGGACTTCAGCTGGATGAAGCCGACTGTTAAGATTCACTGCAGCAAGGTAGAGCTACTGTAGAAGGTGGTTGGGGTTTTGTTGGTTGTTTGTTTTTGGGGGGTGGGGTTTGTGGGGGTTTTTTGTGCATTTTTTTTTTTTTAAAGGTCGTCTAGGGTACAAGCATCATAGTGTATATGAACAGAACCATTGTGTTAACTTTCTTTTTCCTATCTAAAGTATTTGTGTAACTCATTTTCTCTGTTGAACTAGAATTTTATTCGTGGTGGTGGTGGTTGAGGAGGGAGAAGGCAGGGAATTAATATCAAATAGGAGGATGGTGCGATGGGTTTAGTAGGCAGTGTGCCTTGTTGTTTTCAGGTATTTATTACTATTTTGCTAACATTTGTCCCTTCCTCTTCCCCTGTCTGCAATTATTAAATGTGATTTAAAGTGAAAATGACAAAACTCTATTTTCAGGCCATCCCACTGTTCTTTTTTTTTTTTTGGTTATGCAAAGGTGTGTGAAGTTACAAAAAGTATCTGTGGGACTGGGACACTAAGTACGTTGACACTGTATTTCATTGTTTGTATAATACCTAACACAGTAAAGTCTTAGGCAGCATTGTGGTTACTGTTTAATAATTCTGTTTCTTAATAAGTAACCAGGTAATAGGTGGTTTGTTTCTTCAGGAAATCTTGTGCTGTAAAGGTATTCAAAGAAATAGGGAGCAAAAATAAAACTTGTGTTGAATCAGAGCGCTGCATCATCATCTAGTTTTCGTTATTAACAGTATTTTGGGGAAAGTCTATACAGTGTTTTGGAAGGTGGTCTGAAAGACTTGGCACTGGAGGTAAGAAAACCTGTGAAATGATTGTGAGCCTTAGCAATGTTTTTGGGCTCATCACTGCTTCTGTTGGACATACATAAACTTAAATGATTTCCTTTTAGTTCTAAAAGACAAGCACTTCTGTTCTACAGATTATTCCCATAGCTGGGAATTTAGGTGATGTTAGAGCCTCTCTGTTCAAACGATTATATTTTGATGAGGAGGAACTCTCATTCATTGTGTGAAGTGCCACACATTCGTTTATTCCACAGATAAACAAGAGGATTGGCTAAGTCAACTGTTTTGTGCTAGTTCTTTGAAACTGACACTAAGAAACACTTGAGAGGTGGGCTAAAGAGGAATATCAAGTTGCTAAGGCGTACCTTTTGTTTAAAAAACAAAAACAACACAAAACATTATGAATGAGTTTAAGATGGGCAAATAGGTACAGGTAATTTAACAGCAATAGATACAGTTGAATGTCTTGGTCCATAAGGCTGAAAATGTTACTACTGTTCATACCTTCTCATGTGGTAAGTAGCAAGCTTGCAGCAGTCTGTTTATACTAAAGTTTGAGTTTATCTGCTCTGGCCTCACACCTATTAAAAGCATTAAATAGTTGAAAAACTAGTATGTTCTTGGGAGGGCTGGTTTCACATAGGTCTGTTTTCATTAGCGAAAAAGTAATCTCGCGTTAGAATCGTAGGCATTCCTATAGGAAATAGTGGGTAAGTATCCATATACTTTTAGCTCAAGTATAATTAGAAAGTACATGAGAAATAAACATTCTTCAGGGAAAAAGTTCATTCTCCAATTCTCCCCTCCCTGTTGTCTGTTGCGCTCCCCCCCCCCCCAAAACAAGTTTCAGAGAAAAGTAATTGCACTTTACTGCAATTCCTAATTTTAAAGTGATAAGGCAGTGGCTGGTGGTATAGGGTACTCAGATTGATGGTCTTGATATAGTACAACAATTACTGTAATTCAATTTGGAGCTTGTTTTGGGTAATATGTTATGTAGCAGAATAGTTAAAGCTGGGATAGCTGCTGCTGTTAGTAAGATTGAGCTCTCACATCTTGAAATATAGGTAGCTGACTGACTTAGATTTCGTTGTTGAATGTCCTTGTGTGGAAATGCGGTTTTTTTGAAAGATATTTACAGTCAAACTTGTAGTTAAGCATGTTAACTGTTAGCGGGGGGGGGAACCCAACAACAATACTTCGGAGAACGTTTCGGTATGCATAGTGCTTAGAGCAGAATCCAGAATAGGGTCATATTTTACTTGATGGCTAAAACACTGGCAGCGAATAACTGCATTATGTATTACAAATTTAACTCGAGTCTAGGTCAAATCATGATTCTGTTGATGCATTCATTGTGATTCTGATGCTGAATTATTCTGCAGTCATGCAGAATGAAAATATAAGCACTTAGGTCTATTTCAAAGGTAATAAAGATTTGAATGTTAGTCCAAATAGCTGTGTAGCTGCAGTTTGTGTATTCCCATGCTGTTTGTTTGGAATAAGTAAAGTTGGGGGTAGTAGGTGAAGGGTGAAGTTGAGGGTAATGCTGCTTCTTATTTTCTAAAAAATATTATTTGTGCTTAAGATCTGAAAATTTTGTACTTGCTAACAGACTTCTGATTTTTATTACAGTAATGTTTAAGAAATGTTATTTGCCTGTCTTATGTGAAAAGTCTATTCAAACAAAAAGAGGGTTCATTATTATAGTTATAAAAGCATATCTTCTGTGCATTTCTGTTAGAAGAAAAGAGCAGAATTAGATGTTGCAGAAAGCCTAATAGGAGGATGAAAGAAACCAGCTAGAATTTCAGCTAGGTGGGACTGGCAGAGAAAAAAGTCTGTGCTCTTTATATACTGCTTGACATCACAGTAATGGCATAAAATTTTAAAATTTAAAATTCCTCTTTGTAGAGTCCAGTTTTCACTTTCAATTTAGAGCTGTATGAATTTTAAATACTTGTACATCTGTTATTTTTTTCCTTTTGCTTTTACTTTCTCCTCTTGGAATCAGAGATTGGTATCAAGACAAATTTCCATTATTCTATTGAGTTGTCATGAGGTTTTCTGTTACTGACAAAGCTTGTAAAGTGTCCTTTTTAAAAAAAAAAATTATTTCTTTTTTGGCACTTAAATCCGACTTGAAAGTACTCTTGACAGGGTTGGGGTTTTTTTGTTTGTTTTAAGAGGAGGACACAGGGTGGTAGGTGTATTTTGTGTTGGTTCTAGCTTCTTCTTACAGTTTGTCAGTGCAAGAATTGTCTCCTGGTAGGCTACACCTTAGAACAATCCAAATAATTACAGCTTTTGAGCCACTCTGTCGTTTAATGTATTAAATAAACTTCTTTACCTTGTCCTTTCTTGAGTTGTTGGTACCACATTGTGGTTCTCTTTTCTGCATTTTTTTTTCCCTTTTTCAAAAGGGAGGAATCTGGACTAAGGTGAATTTCTGTTACGCACTTTTTTCATTTGTGACTTCTACTGTAATGCTAATAGTAACACATACAAATTGGCACTGGAACAGACTTCCTAGAGAGGTGGTCGATGCCCCAAGCCTGTCAGCGTTTAAGAGGCATTTGGATGATGCCCTTAATAACATGCTTTAACTTTTGGTGAGCCCTGAAGTGGTCAGGCAGTTGGACTAAACAATCATTGTAGGTCCCTTCCAACTGAAATATTCTATTAATATTGTTAATATTTTTTTTTCCGATGGAGAAAAAAGTACTTCACCTGGAGAAAATGTGCTTAATAGCCTGTTTTTAATGGATTATTTAAGTTCCACCATTTCTTTCTTTATAGGAGAAAAAGGGAAAGAAATAAGTCCAAATAAAAACTGTAATAAAATAAGAGGGTTTTTCCCTAGCAGATTTTACAGTGAAATAAAGCTTACTTTTTTATTTTTAGGAGTTTCTTGTGTGTGCTTTAGTCTTATATAGGAAATATAGCCAAATGTTGACTATGTATGGTTCATGAAATACTTCTATAAACTTTCTGGAACTGACAAGTATTTAGATGGCCAGTGTCACTTTTTTTTTTTTAAGCGTGCAGCTCAGTATTGCTGAATCAGTTTGTTAATGAGCTGGTTGCAAATGCTGTTTAGTAGCGAACAGTGATTATTCAGACAGATCCTGTGCAGAAGCATCACAAAACTACTGCGTAACTTGGCATAAATAGCTGTTGTCACACAAATGGACTTAAATGAGGAGAGATATAGTGTGGGGTGTTAGGTATATGTTATGGTAAGATCTTTAATAGGTATGCTCAAGAATAATACAAATAGATTCCCCCTTTTCAAAACATTTGCTTTAAAAACTGCACGAGGAATTAAGCCTACCTAGTTTCCGCTAAAATTAAAAAGTGAACACATGGCTTATGACAAATCATGAAAAGTATGACTCAAGATGTCAGGTAGCTGTAGTTTTGGAATATGTCAAAGCCGATTTGCTTCATTTACTTTAGGTTTTGTGCAGTTGTGAGCATGTGTAAAACTGAAGGGTCTTGAGCAGGATAAAATGACAGCTGTATTGCATATGTAGTTCTAATATTTGTGGTTAAACCAAAAGATGACTAATTATTAATCTTTGAGAGACAAGTTCAGATTCTGCAGACGTGAAGTCTGGTTTCAGATAGAATTATACAAAGGGCAGTATTTGTTAAGTTTTTGCGCTCCTTTTGATAGGAGCGAAGGAGAACAAAAGCTAAGGAACTGGATGAGGGCTGTTGATGGCAGAAACTGTACATAGCTTTGTCACTGCTTATGGCTATTCTGATATTTTAGGGCTCTCAAGCATGTATTTTGACTGTGATTCCTCCTTTAGGTAGAAAAAAGTAAGTTTTATTTTGTTAATGTTACTGATAAGAAAAATGAATAAGAATAGCAAGTTCTGTATTCAGTAGATTATTTTTTGCCACTCTTCTAACAGGGTGTCCGATGACATTAAATTTAGTCATTTTAAATGAATTGATCTGTGCAATCAATTGTAACTTTATAAAAAAAATATAATTTCTAATATTTTTTTAAAGAAAAGCCTTTTTTTGACTTGTGTGAATTTTGCAAGTCATTTAACTTTTAGGCAGTCAAATTCAGACAGCTTGCAAGACCTTCTACAAATGTAATATAATTCACAGAAGGAAAGCCCCGCTTTCCTGGAAACAGCTAAACATTTGCCCGCCGATGGGAAGTAGTGAATGAATTCCTTATTTTGCTTTGCTTGCTGTGCAGCTTTTGCTTTACCTATTAAACTGTCGTTATTTCAACCCACGAGTTTTCGCTCTTTTACCCATCGGATTCTCTCCCCCATCCAAGCCGGGGGGGGAGTGATCGAGTGGCTGTGTGGGGCTGAGCTGCTGGCCAGGGTTAAACCACGACAGAAGCAAAAGAGAAAACTTCCTCCTTCACTAGAAGGTTGTGGTGTTGTTGTTGGGAATTACTGGTGTAAACAAGGCTTTTCCAGAGCCTCGGTTTCAGACATCAGCACTCTTTATGTTAACAAACTGCTAGAATACATGAAGCAATTACAGTGTGTCAGCAAGATAGGAGCACATTTGATGAAGAATGAGGTATGTTCCTGTTAATTGGGTGTAATACAGAAGCATCATTCTGCCTAAAATGTCAGTTGCGGCCTCTCCTAGTTGCAGAATAACAAAACATCACAAGCTTTTACTGCAGTACTTTTTTTTTTTTTCTTTTTTCCTCTTCTGCAAAGTAAAACTGTGAAGACATATTTCAGGCTGTATGAAGGATAAAACTACTACATGCTAAATCCTGTATAAGAACTGAAGAAAACTGAGTTTCTATCCTCCCTCTTAATTTTATTATTTTAAATTTTCTTTGTTATACTCTAAGCTGACAATAGCTTATGCATTTTAAAAATGCTATTTCTTAACCAAAAGCTTTATGTTAATGGGATTTTACTGTTGTCACATACACATTTCAAAGCTTTTTTTCCTTGTTATATAAGATAATCTTCTGATCTAGAATTATAGTAGTTCAAAAGAATGAACTGGTTTTATCTGGGCAGTCATTAATACTGATTCAACATTGTTACAATCAAGTGGTGAGAAGATCTGTTGCTGATAATTGGAGCTTGTTTTGGTACTGTGCAGTTGAAAACTATGAGCAGTTACAAAAACTGGCCATGTTTGTAGCCTAATAGAGTACCACATATACCAATTTAAAAATTGAATTACTTAAGCTGACATTTTTGTTTAAAAGCTTTAGATGTGAAAAAAAAAAATCCAATTGTGGAGCTTTGACAAGGTCTTGTAACTTAGGTGAGTTGAGGCAGAATGTTTTTGCATTGTCTTCTACAAAGCTATGCTGTTTATTTGGTATATGTGAATCTTCCAAGAATTCTGTAAATGTTGCTGTCTTTACAATCTTTGTCTCATCATTATCTTACAGTAACTTAAATTGACCAGACCACTATTTAAATATAATATTGAATATATACTTTACATTTTTCACTTTGATTATAAAGGAGCTTATTAGTCTATGTCCAACTGTGTTTTAAAGTCAGAAAGTAGTAAATACCACCAGTTCTCTGTACAAAGTGGCATGTGCTGAATACAAGAATTAATTAGGACCAGCTGGAATGAATTATTGTACTTAAAGGTCATTATTTGTTTTTATCCTTAATATACTATAATTTTCATAGGAATTTGTGTAACAATCTGGAAGAAAAAAAGAGTAAAGCAGTAATTTTTTCAAAAATATTATGTTCTTTATCAAATGTTTTGTTTGCTCTTTCATATAATAGGTGAAATATTACAGACACTTGGCACCTGATCACTTGCTTCAAATATGCCATCGACTTGGACCACTTCTAGAGCAAGAAATTCCCCAAAGTGTCCCTGGAGTGCAGACATTATTAGGAGCTGGCAGACAGTCTTTGCTTCGTACGAACAAAAGTATGAAAATTTTATGAGAATTTTGAGAGTTCTTGATATTTCCTGCTTTTTCTGTGTTTTTGCATGAAAAAAAGCTTGCCTACATTTTTTGTGTAATTCTTCTAAAACAGGTTGCAAACATGTTGTATGGAAGGGATCTGCTCTTGCTGCATTACATTGTGGGAGGCCTCCAGAGTCTCCTGTAAATTATGGGGGGGCCTCGGAATTTTGAGAGTTCTTGATATTTCCTGCTTTTTCTGTGTTTTTGCATGAAAAAAAGCTTGCCTACATTTTTTGTGTAATTCTTCTAAAACAGGTTGCAAACATGTTGTATGGAAGGGATCTGCTCTTGCTGCATTACATTGTGGGAGGCCTCCAGAGTCTCCTGTAAATTATGGCAGTCCACCTAGTATAGGTAAGTCAATTTTATTATGGCATTGCCATTGTAATACCTGACTCCCAGAGTGATAGATTATTGTGATGATGAGAGCTAAGTAGTAGTTCTGTTTATATTTGTCCTTGTTTGTGTCGTATACCTTACATTTAGTATTATTTTTATTAAGATGTTGTGTTGTCATATTTACCAGTTTGGATGTGGGAAAAAAACAGGTATTGTAAATTCATGTACTAGTTCTGCTCTGAAGCTAATTTTGTCTTTGAAGTATGAAATGGAATAAAATATATTTCAACAGTGAATACATACAAATAAAACTCTTTCTGAAAGATGTAATAAAGCTGTCAGTAGATAAATAATTAGTACTGTCTAACAACTTAAAACCAGGACAGCATGGCCTGCACCCATTGTTGGGGAGAATAAGTCACGTACACTGGTAATGGGTTTTCTTTGGAAAGATTTGAGTGTCATGTAGAAGTTACTCTTTGTGCTCTCTGCTCCATTCAGTAATTTTGTAGCTCTGCTTTAGTTATGCTGTGTCATGAAGCATGCATGTGCTGTCTGTACTGTTGAAAAACTGAGAAGCTGGAGGTTAGGGGTATTCTTTTTCTTTTTTTCTTCCTTAGTGATAATTTTTAAGCTCTCATATGGTCACTAAAACATGTTTGTTAGCTTTCAACCTTTTAACAAGAAGGTAACATGTTTTTTTAATTGCTAGAAGAATCAAGATGTGTGATATTTTAGGAGATTCTTTAAGGAGCATCTTTTTTCTTTTGTCCTGGATAGGAAAATGTGTAAAATCACTTGTGTCTTTTCATCTTTCTCTGCTGATGTCCAGGGAAGGGGGAATGGTTAAGACCAAATTACCAGTGTGGATTATACTGAAACAGTAGTTGCAGATAGATGTGCAGTGTTGGATGAGAGTGGGCAGAGAATATCCAGTTGATTGGCTCCTGATCGGGTGCAGCTGCTGCCAAGACAAAGGTTTCTGTCTTGTCAAAAAAGAGAAGACTGCAGATATATTGGGGGAACTAATGACTAACAATGTACAAATATATGGCCAGGTGCTTTTCGGAACAGAGGCATTTTTAATGTGGTAACTTGCCATTACAATTTTTCAATCTCTAAACTGCTTTTGGAGGCTATTGGTAGCCTGTAAGTTTTCCATGAATTGGGGGATATATTTCTATATATAAAAAAGAAATAGAGAGCTTAATTTGGGCTATTTATATTATTTCTACTGTTGAAGAAATTCAAAATCAAATCTCAAAATGCATGCTATTACACCTTAGCCAGAGAATTATAGTTCGTTCTTAACAGCTGAAGCAGAAGCATGCTACAGCTAAGAAGCTCTTAGGTTGAGCACAGCCAATTTTGACTTGGTCAGATGGCAAAGTATTTGGTGTCCTAGTAGCTCTTCCATTTTAAAGCACAAGTTGCACACTTTCCATGATATTTCTGTGGATGCTTGGAATATAGGAAGAAAACATGGGTGTTTAGTGCTAAGTTTTCAGAGCCTCCTCAGCTAGTGTGTGTATTGTCAGAGGTGGTTCACTTAAACCCTCATGTGTAGCACCTGCAACCATTCAATGTGGTTTTGTTTAGAGCTGCTATTTTGGTATTCATGTAGAGAGTTGTTTCTGTGTTGTGCTCTAGATGTGGGGGAGAAAATAAATGCTTGTTGCTGAGTAGAATGATTCCCCTCTTGAGTGGCTGTGCTTTGGCTTGATTGTAAACGTGGAAAATCTTGGGCTAGATTAGCAGCTATTTCTGCAAGGTGGCTGGATGACTGAGCTTTCTAATGGCTAAGATTTCTTTAGTGGTTGCCTTATGTTTTCCTTTACTTGGGAATACACTTTAAAACATGTTGGAGAAATCAGAGTGGAAGAGGACTGTTTTGCATTGTATTGTAGCTTGCTCCATGGTATATAGTTTTTAAAGGGTGAAAGACCATTGTGTGAAATCCGTGGCAGCTGGAGTTCAAAGAAAGTTGTAGAGTTGCCGTGGTAGTGGAATTAAATGTTAAGAAAAAGAACTTTCAGACTCTTCTTAGGGAAGAACAAGTGAGGCTTTCTAAATAAATGTTATTTTTATTGAACCTTTTGCAGAGTACTGAATATTTGCAAAATTACAGTTATTTCAACATACCACTTTTTTCATGACCAATAATTTTCTTTTCCAAATATTGAGATAAGTGCTGGTAACTGAATGTTTTCAACTGTGAAGTGTTTTTGGATTTTTTGGATGTCTGGTTCAGAGCTGTGTATTGAAGCATTTGTTTTTGATTTATCCTGTTCTAGTCTGATCTTCTGAATGAAATCATGAACTGGAATGACACTTCTCTTACAAATTGAAATAGAAAATTTTGTTCTGTTCCCTTAAATAACTTCTCCATTTTCCCCTGGGAAGGCTGTATTTTATGTATTTGCCCAAGAAAAAAAAAAAAGAAATTATTATTCTTCAGGCTGTATGTATTTCAGGTGGAGAACCCACTAATGGTTGAGGAACAGAAAAGATACTGAAGTCTTTCTGTCTTGTGCAGGAAAACTTAATTTACATGTCACTGAACGTACAGAAATATTCATTCATTTCCTAGCCTGATGAACCAATGCAATTATGATGCTGATGGGATATTCTTTAGAATTAAATTTTTGTGTATGTTGTACCAGCTGCCTCATAGGTGTCTGGTTTATATGCAATTAAAATACATCTGTACAAATATGTACTTTTCCAGAAAACTACAGAATATCTGTAGAACATAATAAAGAGAAACAAAGCTTCAACATGGAATAGTCTTTGTCCAGTTGCTATCACTTGTGCAACATATCTTATAAAAAGTTGCTGAAGTGCTTAACTGAGAACAAGAAGAGCTATGTCATATGTTAGTTTGTTTTGTTAAAGGTCCCATTTTCTTGGATGCAGAAACAGAAAAAGAACTCTTTTTCAGTAATTTTCAGGAACTGCTGAAAAAGCATAGACCCAAAGCATAAAGCTTGGAGAGCTTTGAGCTCAAAGCTCTTGGGGAAGCTTGTCACTCAGGTGTGAAGACCTGAATGAGACCGGCTGTTCGCCCCAGACAACGAAGAATGTTTTTCCTGACCAATGAATATATCTGCCTTTCAAATATAGTATTTCATGGTCTTGCTGAATAGTCCACTTCAAGAAAAGTTCTGAGGCATTTTGTACTTTTCTCATGGTTTCTTTATTAAATGCTGCTGCTGTTTTGGCTGTGAAGAGAATGTGAGGTTCTGAAAGTGGTGTAGATGTCTGTTTTTAGAAATGTAGTAAATACTTCAGGCCTAAAAGCTAACCAAAGAGTATTTCGTGTAACTATATTATTCTGTTAATTATAGTAAAAAACTAAAAGAAAAGACCACCATGTGTTAAAGGATCTGTGTAAAAGTAACATCTTGATACATACTTTTATTCAAATCTAAAGTGAATTATACTAAAGTAAATGACTTCTTGTTATGCAAGAAGAAATGAACTATAGAAGTCCTATGGTACTTTGAGTAAAATACAAACTGAATAAATATCTAGTGAAAGTGAGTGGGATTGCATTGTAGTCAGGGAACGGTTTGGAAATGCTTGAGATTGTATAGCTTTCATTTGTTTTTAACCTTCTGCCTTTCCAAACATCTCGCCTCCCTGAATTAGTAAGGGTTGGCAGGTACTTTCATTGAGCGAACTAATATTATATGTAAAGTTTTAGATGTATATAGAATTTCTGTATTTTCAGAAATGCTCCAGTGAGGAGTCAGTATACTTTTACCTTCATGAAATGCCCAGGGACAAGTTCTGGCTTGATCAAATTGCTAGCTTAACCACTTTACTTTGTTGACAGTCATCTATGAGCCATGAGACGTGGAGTACTGCATAGAGTTTAGAAGTTGAACAGAAAAATGGTAGGAAGGTAGAAATCAATTCAAGCTGCTTTTTTGATCTTGGACTTCTTTACAGAAGGGGGGGGAAGCACTAACAACCCCAACCTGGGTGCTTGATACATTTAGTCTTACTATCTTGGAGAGTGAAAGGAGGAATCGAGCAGTCCCTTTTTCATTATTATTTTTAACAACTATGAATGCCTTGGTATTCAATAGGGGTGTGTCTAGCCTCTCAAGTTATGAAACTTGATTCAATATGGGTAAGAGTTGTAAGTGAAGTATATTCTTCTGGTGTCCTTCCAGGTTTCTTCTGAATCTGGTTCTATTTTTGTGTGAATGGGAGGGGAATGAAGTGGATTCTATTCTTCAGAATAGAGCTTTTATTAGTTAAATACAACTCCAGGAAGGAGGAAAATGAAAGATAAGCCATAATGATTTTTGTGTGTGCTTTTTTAAAATGTAACTTATACTTGGTACAAAATTAAATTGAGTTTATCACTGTCTAGTGGATAGGGCAGATTATCGCCCATCTTTAAGGCATATTTCACATTCCAGGATAAGACCATGTAAATAAGGTGATGGAATTGGTCACTTGTATAACTAAAACAAGAAAGCCAAAGGGAAAAAAAAAAATCAGCATAGCTAATACTGCCATATCTTTCAGACCCCCAAACTTAACCTTCCTTTTACAGATTGCTGTTTTTCTCTGACCTACTTGTTCTATTTTTGGTGGGGAATAAGTTAGAGACATTCTAAAACTTTGAAGGCACTCAGTTGATGCCTGTTGCATACCTTTTGAGTGGGAGAAAATCTTTACTCTTTCGTAAGTTCCACTGAAAACTCCCACCACTTTACCTTTGTCAGCTTTATATTTATGTTTGATTTTTAAATTGTTCTGAGTGAAACCAAACAAATAAGGTGCTCTTGACTATGTGTGGTTTTCAGATTAAGGTGGTTGGCAGCAATGAATTGTAACAGTAGAAGTGAGATTTTAAAAAAACCAAAGTTCCACTTTACTAACTTCTTTTAAGAGCCCAACTCTCCATTCACAGTTTAGGTTCCTGAGTAGTCCTTATAAAAAAGGAATTTACCTTCTTACCTTTAGAGCTTAATGTTAGAGCCTTTGGGTAAAGAATCCCATGTTTCTCACCCTACCCCACTTTCTTTTTTTCTTTTTTCTTTTTTTTCTTTAACTCTAGTAAAAGGTCCTGAGCAACTTGTATTTGACCGTGCTTTCAAAGGAGGATTATACTAGATGATTTTCAGAGGTCCCTTCCAACTTCAGTCATTCTGTGATTGTGCGGTAACAAAAGTCAAAGTTCTTCCAGCATTAAATCTGGTGAGGAACATGAAGGAACACAAAAAGGGCTTTTACAGGTCTGTCAGCAGCAGAAGGAACAGTAGAGCCTGCTGTTGAATGGGGCAGGGGACCTGGTGACAAAAGACCTGGAAAAGCTGAGGTATTCAATGCCCTCTTGGACTGGATCTTCACTGGTAATAGCAGCCTTCAAAAATTTCGGGCTGTGGAGACCAGGGGGAAGGTCTGGAGCAAGGAAGACTTTCCCTTGGTGGAGGAGGATCAGGTTAGGGAATGTTTGAGCAAACTACATACCTAAGTCCATGGGCACTGATAGGATGCTCCCCTGGGTGCTGAGGGTGCTGGCTGATGTAATTT
The DNA here is from genome assembly GCF_000699145.1 of Aptenodytes forsteri. Taxonomy (NCBI): domain Eukaryota; kingdom Metazoa; phylum Chordata; class Aves; order Sphenisciformes; family Spheniscidae; genus Aptenodytes; species Aptenodytes forsteri. Next base: position 534,317 of record NW_008794746.1, on the reverse strand, counting down.
CAAGGCCGCTCTTGATTATCTTTTGAAATGTTCATCGTGGTCAAGGGAGCTTCCTGAGGACTGGAAGAGAACAAATGTCACTCCTGTCTTGAAGTAGGGTGAGAAGGAGACTCTGTAGAACTAAAGGTGAGTCCTCCTCGCCTCAGTCCTTGGGCAAGTGATGAAGCAAATACTCCTGGAAGCCAACATACTAAGGACAAGAACATGGTTGAGAGTATTTGGCATTGATCTGTGAAGGAGAAGTCATGCCTGACTAGTCTGATAGCCTTTTAAATGAGATGAGTGGCTTGGAGGATGAGGGGACAGTAGTGAACATTGTTTATCCTGACTTCAGCAAGGCTTTTTAAACTGACTCCCGTAACGTTCTCACTGACAAAGTGGTAAGATACGTGCAGAAGTGCTGGGCTCAAAGGGTTGTGATCAGCAGAATGAATTCCAGTGACTGGCATGAGGGCCAGTCACAAGTGGTGTACTCCAGGGGTTGATACTAGAGCCAGTATTGTTCAACATCTTCATTAATAACTTGGATGATAAAACACCAAGTTTTGCAGACAATGCAAAACTAGGAGGAGTGATTGATGGATCAAATGGTCTGTGCTGCCATTCAGGGGGACTTTGACAGGCTGGAGAAATGGGTCAACAGGAATCTAATGAAGTTCCACAAAGAAGTGCAAAGGTCCTACCCCTGGGGAGGAATAACCTCATGCGCCAGTGGACACTGGGGGCCGACTGGCTGGAAAGCAGCTTTGCAGAAAATGAGCCGGCTGTCCTGGTGTTGAACGTGTCAGATGTTGAGTCTATAACATGCCCTTGCACAAAAAAAAAACAAGTGGCATCCTGGGCTGCTGGAGGCAGTGCATTGCCATTAGGTCGAGGGTGTTCCTTCCTCTCTACTCAGCACAGGTAAGATCACACCTCGAGTGCTGGGTCAGCTCTGGGCTCCTCAGAACAAGAGAGATAGACAGACTGGAGCTAGTCTAGCAAAGGACCAGGAAGATGATGAAGGGATTGAGGTATCTGTCATGCAAGGAGAAGCCAAGAGAGCTGGGATTGTTTAGCCTTGAGAAGAGAAAGCATGGCAGGGGGTGTTATCAATGGGTATGAATACCTGAATGAGAGGGTGTGATGAAGATGGAGCCACACTCTTCTCATTGGTGCCTTCTGACAGGACAGAGGCAATGGACACAAACTGAAATAGAGGAAGTTCAATTTAAACATAAGAAAACACCTTTTGGGGGTGATCAAAGCTGTGGCACAGGTTGCCCAGAGAGGTTGCAAAGTCTCCATCCTTGGAGATATTCAAAACCTGACTGGACACAGCCCTGGGCAACGTGCTTTAGCTGACCCTGCTTGAGCAGGGGGGTTGGACTAGATGATCTCTAGAGGTTCCTTCCCGCCTCAACCATTCTGTGGTTCTGTGATAGCAGACCATTTCCATCTTAGAGGCTGGTCATGTTGTGTGAAGATGAGCCCAGTTACCTAAAAACTAGAAGCCAGTTCATTTTATTTGGAACCAATTGGTAAATAATTGATAGCAACTTAAATGATAAAATTTGTGGCAAAGTGTTTTTTACATGTTCAAAGCATCAACAAAGTATGTGGCTTTCTCAGGCATTGGTTTCTACTGATCAGTTAGCTTCATTATGAAATATGAAGAATCCTGATTTTGAAACCAAAATGTCATTTGGAAGTAAGTGGTGGATTGACATTCTGTGTTGCACAACAGCCACTTAATAACATCTGCTTTTTTGGCTTGTTTGTTTTAAATTTTGTTTATTTATTTTTAAAGCAGGATCTTACGTGTGAGTAGTAGACAGGCATGTAAAGCTAAGTTAATCTCAGTTTCCTTAGTTGGCCAGGCGTTGGATGGGAGTTCTTTCTGTGCAGTGTCCACTTCACAGTGCCCTTCCAGCAAGGAGCAGGCAATCTCTGTTCTGTTGTTTTCTTCTTTCTTCCTTCCAATGCTTCTTACTTGTCTTCATGTTGGTTGACTCACTGTAAGGCCCAACTAGTGCACTCTAGCCCTTCCTGGGATAAAGTCTCATCCTTCTTCCCTCTCTTATTATGTATGGTTTGTGGCTCCCACTGCAGCTGTTTAACTGCTTATACCTTATCGCTCTTCCTGAGATTAACACTTCGTTCATACTGACCCATTTGTGTGAGGCCAAGCAAAATTTAAGCAAAGGCAGAAAACTGCTAATATGGCTAAAACAAGAGAGATAATAGACTTGCTGTCACAGGGGTTTCTAAAATCACTTTTTTCCAAATGCAGTTAAAGTCAAGCTAAAATAGATTAGAGACCACATAAGGCCTGACAAGCATTGATGCTAGATACGGGTAACAATCGTTATAAAACCAAAGGCCTATAATTAGTACAGAGGCATTATTATTATTAACAGTTGGTAGCCTTTCTCACCTTGGCTTGCACCAGAAAAATCAATTTCATTGTTCAGCTGCAGGAATTTATTTTTGAGACACAGCTATTTTTAATTTTTACCTGTACTCTGGAGGAAAAAAATAAATGCTGTTGTGCTAGCAAAATGTGCAGATGACACATGGGAGTCATCAGTGTTTGGAATAAAGGGTGGGAATAAAGGTCAGTTAGAGAAATCAAGCTGGATCACGTGGCAAAGTCAGTGAGAGTAAATATAAATGCAGATAAATGGAAGGCCATATTGAAGAACAATGGTGGATGTGAGAATTTTGTTTAAAACAACAACAAAAAAAAACCAGTTTGAGAAGTTTTCTAAAAATTACATGTTTATGGACAGTGTTCAAACCTGCAGGAGACTGATTCTTCCCCTCCCCCCACCAATTGTGTCATCTTGGTAAAAAATTTTCTTCCCATAGAGTTTAAGTTCATAATACTGTTTTTTTCCATGTCAAATCACTTTTCAATTAACTTAATTTTACTTTTAACCAATTTTGAGATTTTTGTATGTTTTAAGTTTTGATCAAGGCCAAAGAGTGAGATAGCTCCCAGTTTTCTTGTTTCCAGTATCACAGTGTTGCCTCTTATTTCCTCCAGTATGTTGATTATTACTGAACAAGGGGCGTTTCACCTGTTGAGTTTCTCAGGGATATGTGAACTAGTAGCAAGTTGCCCATTACCACTTCACATCAGTGAGAACATAATCAGAAATACTGGCTTAGGTTCTGTTAAACTTAATAATCTTCAGTGATTTAAAAAAAACCCAACACAACACCCCCCACCCCCCAAAAAAAACCAAACTTGAAATTTATCTCAAGTACTTTAAAAAGTTTTTCATAAATTCAGATGTAGATTAAAAATTGCATGCTTAAATGAAGTCATAGGTTGTTTTATCCTAAAGAGTATGTGTACACTTTCAATTTATTGACAACATCTCTGCAAATTAAACTTCTAGTTAAGCTTTTTCCCCTTTTTGTGAGCTATGGTTTCATTTTGAAGGCATTGCTAGAAGCTGATTTCCAACAACCATCTCCATCTTGCATTACGAGCAAACAAAAGGTAACTTCTGAATAAATTGAGATGATTGTGTAAGTTCACTTTATTGTTGTGACAAAGACCTTCCTTATTCTGTTTGTGTGTGTGTGTGTGTTTGGGGTTTTTTGGGTGTGGGGTTTTTTGGTGGGGTGTTTGTGTTTTGGGTTTTGGTTGTTTTTTTTTTTAAACTGTAGGATGATTTGTCAGAAGCTGAAACTAGATTTATCTTGTGACTGAACTAATCTTGGTTTCCTGCTGTTTTAAAGTAGACTGTTGGCAAGGAAAAGCTTTGTTGTAAAGCAAATACAACTGCATCTTTTTCTTGTATAAGGGGAGGGTGAAGAGGATACAGTAAAGCATTAAAGGCACTAGTGGCATATTGACTAAAAATGCCTCGCTCCACAGCTAATGATCCTGCTTCTTCACAGAGCATCTTGAAGTAGGAAAACTTCCTTGAATCCTTGGGCTACATAGGCAGTTAACTGAAATGTTTCAGGGCTGTTCTTGTGGCCTAAGGCCAATGGGCTTGGCAGTCGTCCATACCACTAAGTGCTTTTGCTCCTTATAGAGTAGCTACAATCCAGTTTGCATATTTAATGTAGTTTGACCTGTGCTGACTCAGGAACCAGTGTCTGGTTGGTCTGGGCCAAAACCAAGCAATGCGAGAGGTTTGTAGCTGTTTCACAGTTGATGGTAGGGACTGAATGTGATTCAGTGCCCAGACCCATGCCCTGGTCCTGCTCAGTTCACTAGTACAGACATAGCCTTGGGCACATACAAAGAATGGCTAACCAGAGTAGTAATGAAAGTATCAGCTACCTGTCTTGGCACTGATAGATCTTGTTTTTTCATGTGTGTGTAGTGCTGTGGACATTGTTGGGCATTTATGGTTTTCCTTCTCATGTATTCAGAAGCTGGAGATGTGAATATATTACCTGCTTTATCACAATTCTGTGGAATATAAAATGTATCTCATTGCCATTCTTTGGTTGAATGATAATATGGGGAGCTGTTTGACTAACGCCTATGTATGCATGCATATAAGCATTATACTCTGTTGCTTTATCATTGCATGAGTAGCAGTTTAAAATTAGTAACACTGAGCTTTACTTTCTTTACTGAAGCTCTTGATTGAAGATTTCCATTTTGTTAAAACAAAATAGATTCCTGCTCCTGGACCTTTGTAACTTTTAAACTTGGAAAAAATCCCAAACTTCTTGAATGAGGTTCTGTTCGTCAAAATCAGAATTTTCTGTAAGGTTTTGGTAAATTTGTATGTAAATTTTTGTTTGGTGGTTTTTTTGTTTATTTAGCTGTAGTGGCAATGTTCTTAAAAAAAAAAAAAAAAAAAAGAGTGTCTTGCAAGTGGTGGATAAATGTTTGATTGTGTAGACCTCAAAAAACAGATTGCCTTGGAGAAGATTTGAATGTTTGCTGATCTTCAGTTAATAGCTATGTGGAAGCTTTTATGCTTGTTAAATTTGAGGTAGTTTACTCCTCCACGGAAGCTGCCTCAATCCTCCTGAATTTCTGACACTAGGTATAAAGTGAGAAGCATATTTTTGGGCACTTAAAATTGGAAGTTGTATTGCGTCTTTATGTTCTGCCTTGCAGTTTGGTACTTTTTTTGCACGTTTGTATCATAGGCTACTTTTGTACGTATTTTTCCCTAACCATGGCAAAATGAGAGAATTACTATAGTACGCTGTTCATATGGCAAGTGGTCCAGTGTCGAAATAAACTTTCCATGCTGGAGAAGTATTTTAGTTTATGAACCCAATATAAATGCTGCCTCTTCTTTTTTTCGTTCCCCATTTGGTAGTGGATACCCTGTTCTCAAGAAAACTGAATGGAAAATACAGACTTGAACGCCTTGTTCCAACTGCAGTCTATCAACACATGAAGATGCACAAACGAATTTTAGGACACTTATCTTCTGTATACTGTGTAACTTTTGATCGGACTGGCCGGCGAATATTTACTGTAAGTACAAAATCTTTATTTTTGTAGATTTTTTTTTTTTTAAAGTACAGGTAGCATGTCACCTAATTGTTTCCAAAAACTAAAGGTACTGATGTTGTGTATCAAGAGCAGATAAATGCTTTACTACTGTTACTCTCATATATGCTTTTTAATAACCATGCTGGTTTGCATGTTAAGATAGCTTTGGCATACATGTCTTAAAGCTAGATGTGATGGTGATTGCTGATGTGTGTAGTTCAGTCAGAAAACTCAGGTTATTTTCAATGGAAAGGAATTACCCTACGTAGATTCTTTCTTCTGGACTTGTTATCTCTAGCAAAAACGTAAGCAAGAGAAAGGTCCACCACCACAGAATTTGATTAGGAAGTCAGAGAGGGCAGTCAATATGTAAATAAAGATTAGTTTGACTCTCTTCTGTAACATCTGTTAAATTTAAAGCATGACTATTAAGTTTAACAGTCTGGTGATACACTTAGATTTGGTACAGCATGTTGATGGAAACTAGAAAGCTGAAAATTCACATGGTGTGTTGTAACAAATGTTGGTTCACAAGGAATCGTCTTTATGAGATTCCAGGAACTTTTTTTTTTGTACCAGTGTTCTTAATATTTTTAACCATTTTCATTTTTTTTGTTGTTTTGAAAAAAAAAAATGTTGGACAGATGAAATCAGTAATATGTAAATAAAGATTAGTTTGACTCTCTTCTGTAACATCTGTTAAATTTAAAGCATGACTATTAAGTTTAACAGTCTGGTGATACACTTAGATTTGGTACAGCATGTTGATGGAAACTAGAAAGCTGAAAATTCACATGGTGTGTTGTAACAAATGTTGGTTCACAAGGAATCGTCTTTATGAGATTCCAGGAACTTTTTTTTTTGTACCAGTGTTCTTAATATTTTTAACCATTTTCATTTTTTTTGTTGTTTTGAAAAAAAAAAAATGTTGGACAGATGTCTGAAATCAGTACTGAAATTGCAAGTTTCCCAAGGAACGTGAATTATAAAAACAGATAGGTGTGAGTGTAATTTGGATTTCTTGGTAAGGAGCCAAAGATCTCATAAATACACACCTCGTGCCAGTCTGGGACACTTTGGCTACATATATTGCCTTCCCGCAAACACTACACGTAATTGATACCTTTGGGGATCCAGGAGCTTGATTGTCTCCTTTCTAACCTCATGGTAGGTAACTCGGACAATGCAGGTGGAAGTACGGTTCAGTTCTACTTGTAGGTATTGCAGTCCTAACTTGTAAAATTCTTTCAAGGTGGTTGTAAATATTGCTGTGCCCTTTTGCCCACAAACATTTTGCTTTGCTGCATGGAGGGATGTGTCGTTGCAGGGATGGGACACTTACAGTGTTTTGAACAGACTTCTGTTTAGTTGTTTACTTGTTACTTCAGGCATAGCAGAGACTTTTTTCATATTTCTTTAGCTTTCATCGGCAAGCTAAGTCCCTCACCAGTAATAGTCATTAAATTCTTATGTCCTGGAGTTCATGTGTGATTAACCTATCAGGAAAAGGGCTCTCTGTTGTGTGTTTATTTTATATGTGACATGGCAGAATGGATTAGAGATTTTATGTGTACCAAGTATAAAAATTGCCTATGCTCACCCTGTTCACCTCTAAGTAAAAGCTTCTATTTGTGCTTCCTAGATGAAGTGCATACAACTCCTTGTTAAGGTTTTCTGATTCTTCATTTTCCTAAAATTTTCCTGTGTTCCTGAAATCTTTCTTCTTCCGGAGATATACTAAACTTCCTCTTGGGTGCATCTGCAATGATCATTCCTTGTTGCACATTCCCTTGCTTTTTGCAGTCTGATTTAAAAGCGGTTAAAGAGAGAGAATTCTCCTGACTGTATCACCAATTTGTTTCCAAAAGAAGAGTAGAAGAACCTGAAAGAAAATGGGGGGAGCAATATTGCTTCTGCAACCCCAGAGCTTTGCTGGCAGTCCTTTGCTGACAGATATACTGGTGTCCTGGTATGACTGCTTGAAAAAGGTCCCAGTTTAGATCATTATGACTTCAATCTAGTGTTAAAGTGTCTATAGAAATTAATTGTGGCTGGTGAATTTTCATTTTGGAGGGCCTGGGACAGAACTTCTTACCTCAGCGTTCTTGGGTAAATCCAGTGGTTTTTGTGTAGTTGTTTAAGTGGTTGTTGGCAAATGGAAAACCAATGGGTTGCCTTCCACATTCCAGTAAAATCCAAGTTGCTGTAGCTGGCGTGATGTAGTCAGTGGATAAACAGTCATGAACTGTCTTGTTGTAATTGCATCTGTATAATGAAATGGTGCCAATTGTCTTCAGTCTAGACCACTACAATTTCTAAAGTCTCTAGCGTAGTAAGTAAAAATAGGAATTTATAGACAAAACTAAGGCAAATTTCATTCCAGACACGTCTGTTGCCAGCGTGTAAATTCGCATGCATTGATAGGGAATTGTTCTTGCTTTAAATTTTTACTCTACAACCTCCAGCATTCATTGTGACATTAGGTAGATAAGAGGTTGTTTTAGGTTTGTAATTGGTTCTAGAAGATGCATCATAACTGTTTTCTTTTCATCCTGACCTCTGAAGGATTGAAAGCCTCTAAATTCAAGTTCTGTTTATGTTTTGCTTCAAATTAAAAGCAAAAGAAAGTGATCTCAGCACATTTTTGAGTCATACTCTTCTGGGAGATGTTATCTTTGCTAGGAAGATGATGCTCTTAGTTTGCCTAAAGGCAGTGAAAACAGGACATTACGCAGTTTTCCTACTAGCTAGTAGGTCATGCAGTGACTGTTTCTATTTATATTCTTTTACAGATTTCACAAGAGATTTCTGAATATCAACTCCTTACCTGTTTTTTTTCTGAATATACAAAAGTATTCCTAATATACAAACTGTGTTGTCTCAGTAATTTAGTTTGGTTTTTTTTTAATTAACTGCAATTAAGGTGTCCTCTTTACATGGAAAGACACAACTGAAAGATTTATCAGCCATCAGTGAAGAAAACCTAATTATTTCTGAGACTGTGTATTCTGGATCTCTTGAAAAGCGTGACTTGCAGAACCCACACAGGGTAATAGAAGCAGGCATTGTCTTTTCTGGTTCCTGCACTAAACTTTCTGGCTGCAAAGAAGGATGTCCATCTCCTTTTTCCCTGCCTTTATCTTCCTGTCTCTTCTGAGATTACTCTTTCTAGGGAATAATAAACAGTGTTGTGTAATAGTCTGTGTAAGGTTTCCAACCCAAGATTAATTTGTACGTTTCTTGGCAGTTTCACTTCAGCCCATAAGTCTGTGTAATGGTAGGAAAGTAAACCAGTTTTACTCCATACCTTGGCAATGCTGTCATCAGTTCTCTCTTGGTGCTGAACTTGTTCTAGGATTCACTTTTGACAAATGCTTTTTAATAGGCACATAATTCGTAGCAGTTGTAGATATAAGCTTGGAAACATGAGCTGTGGTGTAAGCCAATGCCCTTGCTAGTAGAACTGCAACAGTATTTTAAGAGTTGTGAACTGTCCCATTCAGTACAGGCAGAATCCCATGAATTTATTTGAACTCTAATATTGTTATCTTGCCAAGATGCTACAGAATTCACAATTTTACCTTAGTCTTTTTTTTCCCTTCTTTTTTTCCTCCCCCCCCCCCCCCTTTTTTTTTTGTTTTCCTTTTTTCTTGTTGAGACTTGCTAACAGTCATTTAATTTTTCTCTGCCATGGAGATGTACAACACATACCTCTATAGGTATACTATAGCCAGCTGGTAGGGAGCAGGCTGGTTTTATGCTGATCTTCTTTCCTTGGTTTGCTGTTATTAAATAGATGTCTGAGGACCGTCCAGGTGGTATTAGGTTCCAGAACCAGCTTTTCTTTTCTTGCTGACGATTTTACATCTTTAAGTTGTCTATGTGCAGGTTGCTCTCTGTCAGTTACATTCTGCAAGGAGCGTTTTAGGGGTCTCATAATGCAGGGTTTGGTTTATTGGTTGTCTTTTTTTTTTTTTTTTTTTTTTTGCGCTGTGCTTTGACCAATCTGCTCATGCAGTAAAATGACTGCAGGCTGTAAGCTTACTGTAAAATCAGTAGCTTATTCATAATATTGATCTGTATGTGAGAATTGCAGAAGCATGTTTTATGTAATATGTATAGTCCTGTAGACAGTTGTGGGTTTTTCGGGTTTTTAATTCACGCACCTCCAAGAAAAACGAGGCCAGTGGTTTGAGATTCCTAGACTATGATGCAGTTTAATATTAATAGTTTGGTTCTGTTCTCATGCATGTACTGCTTTGAGAAAGAGATTAATCTTAAACACACGTGAGTATTTTCCACCCCCTATAGTGTTTTGGAAGTTCCGGGTTCCCTATTCCCTTCTTCTACTTTCAGGTCTCTCTTTTGAGTGGTGAGGCTATTATTTGTAAGCATCAGTTTTACACACGCATACCCTTTTTGTGTCTTCCACTTCTTGGGGCTTTTTGGTGGTGACTGCACTTCTGAGAAGAACACGCAAGCTTCTTCATACTCCTAAGTCTCACATTATTTGGACATGAGGAAAAATTTCTTTACTGAAAGAGTAGTTAAACATTGGAACAGGCTGCCCAGGGAAGTGGTTGAGTCCCCATCCCTGGAAGTACTTAAGACGGGTAGATGAGGTGCTTAGGGACATGGTTTAGTGGGCATGGTGGTGTTGGGTTGATGGTTGGACTCGATGATCTTAGAGGTCTTTTCCAACCTTAATGACTCTATGATTATGATAACAGTAGAACAGAATGAGCTGATACTATTTTTCAGATAGTCATTGCATCAAGTAGGTGTAGAGTTTGAAACTTTTTGAAGCTTTAGATACAGAAGTGCAAATTTGAATCTAGAAACACAGGAACGTTTATGGAAACTTACTAATTGAGTAGCATGGGGAAAAAAACCCCGAAATCTGAGTGCTTTATAGAGTGCTCGTATGTTTGTTTTAAGGAAGCAAAAGGATTAAAACTGAATCTACTTAGACCTTTATAAGTAGAGTTTAGAGGAAAAAAAGGGGCCCTTTTTTCTCTAAACTGCTTATAAAGCTCTAAACAGCAAGTTTGCTAGTTCTGTTGTAAACCCGTGTTAACTTCATCAGTTCATTGGAACTGATTTGGAAGTGTGCGTTATTGAGCTTGTTCATCAACTTTTTTCCTCTTCCCTTCTCCTTAGCTTCTCAACAACCTAGTAAAAGTCAATAAATCAAGCTATAAGTGAAATTAGCCTGTGCGTATACGATTGTCAAAACCATTCTGTGACTGAGCTAATTAAACTTTTTTTTCTTTAACAAAACAACACTGTGTGTCTCAAGTTACTCAGTATGAGTAAGATTTGGAGCCTTTTCAAAAGCATTAAATGCTAACAACTACATTTAAATGCAGTCAAACAACTATAAATTTAAGAGATCCTTGAATCTTCTTCTTTCTTGTAGGAATTCTGGGTAGGTGAGCATCTTACTGGGAGGTCTCAAGCACTACCTATTAATTAAAACCTATTCCTCGAGGTGGTTTACTTTCTTTTTGTACAAGTATTTGAGCTGAGCTAAATGTAGCAATAAAGGTAGAGTAAGATGCATAGCACGTTCATTTATTGAGTCTTAGTTCAATGGGTCTGAAACAAAAAAAAAGTGATCTAGAAGGAAATGGTCATTTCAAGGGTTTGATACAGATTTTGAGAGAAAAAGAGAAGTAACAGAAGCTAGAGTTGAGCACTTTGTTTTCATATTCATACAGGCTAACATGATGGGGCAAAGAGCAAAGACTGCAGACACTTGTTACAGTTTGTGAGGATACAATTTGAAGAAGTTCTGAGGTAATTCAGAAGGACTTTTGAGGTTCATGCCAAGTAATTGGATTAATACATACTTACATTGCTGTGTTGTGGTTAAAATGACTACCAAAGTCCTAGCTTAGATGAAATTAAGAGAAATTACAGAATTTGTGTTGTACTTGCTGCTAGACTGTTCTGATTTTTTTATGATAATGCCCTAAGGATATTGGAAAAATTGAAGATTAATGCTCAGAAAAGAGTTGTGGCACTGTCCAAAGTTTTGGAAAATGATGTCTGTTAGTAAGGTGCTCTAGCATGCTTGAGGTATAGAACTTCTAGTGTAAAAGCAAAGGGGTGGTTTGATTATGGTGCAGTTTTATCTGTGGGGTACTCTTTTTCTTTGGATCCTGTTACAACCACATTAACAGAGTAACTTCCCATTAGAACAACTTTATCAAGGGCTTTGGTGATTTCTAACTTGTGGAGAAGCTGAAAGTGTGCAGGGGAGAGGAAGCTTTTTGTTACGGATACTGAGGGACGTGAAAAGGAGTATAAGAGGCACATGCGGACCAAAAGCATCTTTCTCAACAGGGTGGTAAACCTGGTGAGGAGAGCGTTAGAGTAGGAAAGATGTGGGAGGGAGACAACAAACCACAGTCATGTGAGGAAGCGGTAGACCAGGTGGGTAAGCAAAGAATGTGGGGTGATGTAGACAGGAGAAACCCTGAAACAACAAAAAGGGCTGAAGGGGGCCCACCCCAAGTCTATGCACACAGGTCGAGGTGCATTATGGGGAAAGCTACTGGGAAGTGACTAAGTTGGATGAGAGACAGTAGTGGATGTTTTTCCTGAATTAGCAAGGCTTTCAACGCTGTCTCCCATAGCATGCTTACTGACAAAGTGATGAAGTACAGGCTAGATAAGTGGACAGTGAGACTGAAAATGGCCTGAACTGCCTGGTTCGAAGGGTTGTGATTAGCAGCACAAAGTCCAGCTGGAGGGCAGTTACTAGGGGCATACCACAGGGTTTGGTACTGAGGCCAGTGCTTTTTAACGTTTTCTTCAAGGACCTGGTTGATGGAGCGGAGGGTACCTTCAGTAAATGTGTGGAAGATAACAAAACAGGAATGGTTGATACATCATCCTGGGTGACCTGCTCTAGCTGACCCTACTTGAGCAGGGGGGTTGGACTAGATGATCTCTAGGGGTCCCTTCCCACGTTAATGATTCCGTGATTCTGTCTGTCCATTGCTGTTCAACTGTACAGACTCCGGTTGTTTTCCGTGGGCTGGCACTGTAGCTGTCTAGCAGTTGGATAAGGCAAATGTGTACCACAGAATCTCACCATGGAAGTTCTATGCATAAGTAGAAATAGTATAGGCTGTACCGTTGCTCTCCTTACCCTAGAGACAGAAAATGTAATTATTAACAAGCTTCCCTTATTATCTCCTTTGTCAAATAGACACATCCCTGCAACAATCCCTCTTATGACAAAGTTTTTAGAAGTAGAAACTGGCTGTTGCTTGCAGTAACTAACCAAGACTGCACAAGGAAGCAGTCCTTAGTTGAGTGTTGAGTTTAAATGTTCAGAGCACTACTCTTCTGTAATGCTGATTGTTGCTCAGCCTCCGCGTCCTTGGAGGACCAAAGAGAAGTCTGAAATCTCAAACTTACTTTTCTGTTTGAGGGAAGAGGGACCTTCTCTTAATAGAAGTACTTGTTTAAAATGAGTATGCAGTGACACAGAATTTGTTTGACAACCTTAATTGGAGGATCAGAAGTTTATGCCAAAAAATGACTAGGGCAGAGAAGCATGGCAGCTGGTAAATCAAAATTACCTACCAAGGCAGTCCAGAAAGCAAATACACAGTAAAGTTTTAAATTATCTTGATTTTGCATGTAGATTCCCCCTGTAAAACATTGTGCTGGGTTAAAATGTCACTAATGCTCCAGAGTAGCTTTTTTGCTGATGTTAGAGATACAGACCTTCTGTAGAGAAGCAACCTGTATTTGTGATCTGTAGAAAACATGTGCCCTGTCAATGTACCTAAATACAATCAGCTTTCTTTTTACTGTTTCAAAAACTGGGGCTATAGTTGTATCTCTTTTTGTTAAGAGGTATGTGTCTTGCCTGAATCGACATAAATAAAACAGGAAGAGAGAAACTGCCGTGCATAACTGCCTGTAAGCCAGAAACAAGTTCTTGTTCACTGAACAAAAAGTAAGCCTGAGGAAGTTGCCTGGTTTGTAAGGGCATTGCTACAAATGAGAATGGGTGTATAATTGTTAGGTAACTGCAGGTATGCTGTTCCCCTCCTTCTCCCAGATATTAGTTTTGAATCTGAACTAACGTAATGAAAAAAATTTAGCTACCTTTTCAAGTAGTGAACTGAATTTTTTTTCATAGTAACTACATTTAAAAAGTTAAGGAAATAAGGGGAAATAAATTGTCTGTTCATCAGCATTAACGTAATGTAAACAGGCTAGTCAGTATTTATTAGAAAAACGCAAAAAATAAAAAAAAGCTTTCCAGTCCTTTTTTTGCATTCCAGTAACTGCAGAATGTATCTGGGTTCCTTTTGAAAGTGTTTCCTGGCTCTCTGGCGGGACAGCTCTACTTCATGCGTAGTGGCTGTGTCAGAACTTCCCAAGTTGGGTGTTGGTGTCCTGGGATTGGGCTGTCCAGAAGAGTAGCTAAATTGAGCTGCGGCAACGTGGGATTTTTGTAGTTAAGTGAATGTAGACTAAAGAGTGTACTAAATAAGGAAAATGTGTCATTTACCTGTTTACAAAAGCTGTAATGTTGAAAATAGTATCAGTAGCCTCTAAATATTTTTTGACACTTTTGGTCATTAGATGCTTAAGATTACCGCATGCTTACCAGTCTTTTAAAAGTCATAAAACCATAGAATTGTTTGGGTTGGAAAAGACCTTTAAGATCATCAGGTCCATCTGTTAACCTAACACTGCCAAGTCCACCACTAAACCATGTCCCTAAGCACCACATCTACACGTCTTTTAAATACCTCCAGGGATGGTGACTCAACCACTTCCCTGGGCAGCCTCTTCCAATGTTTAACCACTCTTTCAGTAAAGACATTTTTCCTTATGTCCAATCTAAACCTCCCCTGGAGCAACTCGAGGCCATTTGCTCTCGTCCTATCGCTTGTTACTTGGGAGAAGAGACTGACACCCACCTCGCTACAACCTCTTTTCAGGCAGTTGTAGAGTGCACTAAGGTCACCCCTGAGCCTCCTCTTCTCCAGGCTAAACAATCCCAATTCCCTGAGCTATTGGTCCCTGTACGTTGGATACCTTTTTTTATAAAAGGTGGATGATAGTATTGCCCTGCCTTCTGACTTTTTTAAAGAACAAATACTAGATAAACCTGTGCAGAGGCCCTGTAAGTAGATGGAAGAGGAAAAACCGAGGTGAAGTTTTATAATGATGGTGTCACATTGTAACTTCCTGCGGCACCTGTGTGTGTCCAGTAGCAGTTAGTGCTCCAGATGTTAAAACCTGACACCCAGCTTTGTATTGCTTCTGAACCTAAGCAAATGGATGAGATGTATACAGCAAATCTCTATCAGCGTCTCTGTTAAATGTTCAAATGTCATTGCGTTGAGTGAGGTGCAAAGATACTCAGACTTTGAGGGAGGTGCAGGAATGCAAGGAAAAATGAAGGGCTGAGTTCTGAAGTTTTTGCTAGGGCCTTGAATTTGTTGTATACAGGCAAGCAGCTGTTACAGTGATGTGAGAAGACCAGCAAAATTTAAGTATGAATAGGTAGCTGAAGCCTCTGAAGTTTCTTCAGAAAGAGTGGTCATTTCAGTGTTTGTTAATGTGAATATTAAAGCAGATTTATAGTACTTTGACTTAATAATGGAATAGCTGTTCATACAGACTTTTTACCTCACTCTTACTGTGGTAAGTATACTACTGACGCTGGTAGGGCATGAAGATTAAACTAGTAAGATAAAGAACATAAGTGGGTATAATGCTAAATGACAAACACAGTACCAATTCATAATTCATTTTCACTTTCAATGTAAATTTTCATCTTAATGTATTGCAACAGCTTCTTCAGTTTGGACTGGGGTTTTGAAAAAAGTGTCTTGCTGAAGAGTGTAAATACAACTTGCTGTAGAATTTGTGATCTGTATTATAAATGCATGATGCTTTGTGTATACTGTTGAGAACTAATGTAATCTGATGTTGCGTTTTGAATGCAGCGTGGAAGACTGTTAAAAGTAGGGGTGGGAATATTTATCTATGTATGCCACTAGTTCTGTTGTTCACTTCATTGTGTTAGTTAACTGTAACATCAAAACAGCTGATGGTATGGTTGAAATGATTTCTATCTTACTTCTAGGGATCAGATGATTGCCTTGTAAAAATCTGGGCAACAGATGATGGAAGGTTGTTGGCTACCCTGAGAGGGCATGCAGCTGAAATATCTGATATGGCAGTGAACTATGAAAACACCATGATAGCTGCTGGAAGCTGTGACAAAATGATCAGAGTTTGGTGCCTTCGAACTTGTGCACCCTTAGCAGTTCTGCAGGGCCACAGTGCATCTATAACATCATTGCAGGTAGGTTTTTGCTTTGTGAACTCACCTGAGCAATAAAATGCATTCTTTGACTGAAAAAGGAACCACCCAAGAATGTTCCCATGTAATAAAAATGCACGCCTGGCAACTAAGCCGTGAAGTGAGAAGGAATTTCCACAGTGTACATTGTGAAATAACACGTGTTTATTGTCAAAATGCCTGACCCTTGAAAAATGCCAGACATAATCCTTGTTCAAAAAAATTGCATGACGCACGTGGGCAGTGCTGTTTTGAAGTATCATTCCTTTGCAGGCTGTGATTCTGAGTTGCAGGTATATTGAGTAAGAACTGCAGTCACTGCTGAATAGTTTGGTTTGTTTCTGTTTAGAGTTGCATGCTGTTGCATGACTTGGATGTGGGGAGGGAGAACCCAGAGTGCTTTGGCAAGTAACCCAGAAGGGTTGTTCTGAAGGAAGAGATTGACTCTGAGAAGCATCGTGTTACTTTGGTGTTCATTGCAATTTATTGGGGTGTTTTTTTCCTTAAGTATGGTTTGATACATGAATTTTTCTTTGAGAAGTCAATGACTTGAGGAACTTATTAGCACATCTGGAACAGATTAACAGGAGACCTTTTCTTTTTTCTTCCTCACTTCCCCCAGTTCTCTCCACTGTGCAGTGGCTCAAAGAGATACTTATCTTCAACCGGGGCAGATGGAACAATATGCTTTTGGCTGTGGGATGCTGGCACCCTTAAAATAAAGTTAGTTGCTATTTTATTTGTTGCTATTTCTTTGTTTGTAATTAAGAATGTTGTACAAATGTTGGAGAAAAAATTGACTAAAACAAAACTTGTCACTGGCTGGTTCGCTGTGTGATTGTTGGGTGTGATCTGTTTCTGATGTAGCTATAGCTTGCTTGCTTATCTTTTAAGGACTAAGTTGATAATATAACTAACTGTTGAGGATTTTGTGGAGTGAAGCAAGTAACTACACAGTTTTGCTCAATCTCTGTTAATTTAGTAGAAAATGTCTAATGATTTTTTTCTAACGTGATGTCAAAGTTGGCGCTTTTTGGTTGTGTTCTCATTTCTTAATTCCAAATTAAATGAAAAAGATGTTGATAATATGATTGCAATTTAGACTTGAAAATCCAAATTTTTTTAGGAGAAGGTAATGTCCTAGTGATAAATTAGGATGCGGTATTTTTTATGTTTCTTCTTTTCTTATTTCTATTACCGTTTCATAGTTGCTCTTTAACACAGCAGTAGGCAGCACTCTTGAGCAGCTGTGTATTGGTAGCTGAAGTTGAGTCTGAAGCTTCTGCCTTCAAAGTGTAAAATATTAAAAGTGTTGTCAGGATCCTCAAATAGAGATAGGATTTTTTAAATTAACTTGTTCAGTGGCTTTCAAATGCTTTTTGCTCCTTCTTTTCCTTTATCACAAAACACCTGTAGCTTAAAATTGGGAATAGTTGTTTTAGTAATCACTAGTAATTTAGTTTTGGGGATGGGATGTTTTCTTACAGATATATTCTCCTTGGTAGGTTGGTTCCATTTTCTTGTAGTTTTGGTATTTGCTGTTAGAATCTCTTTCTTGCAGCATGCCAAGGTTATGCAGGGCTTGTAGGTAGGTTTGCCAGTTCTCTAGTTGTCTGGACCTTAACTATTTTGATTTTTCTCTGGGTATTTTGGCTCTCTTTTTCTGATACTGTAGGTGAAGCTGCTTCTCAGGCTGTTAAACCTCTGCTGCCTGGTCCACGCTGTAGTCAAAGTAACACTCCTCCTTACTGAGGAGATGGCTTACATGCTTATTTTAATATGTGAAGGGGAGGAGTTGCCACCACATTGTTTTTCTTAAGGTCTCTTATGTCTGAGCTCTTGTTGACAAGATGAAATCCTAATCTGCCTGATTTTTAAACCTTTTGAGCCCACATACTTCTCTCTTTTTTCTTTTTCTCTTTTTTCTCCTTTCTCCTTCTCCTAAATAAAGTTTGACTATGGAATTGGATTTTGAAACAAATTCTGTCATTAGAGAATAGGGGAATTAATGAGACTTAAGTGGGTTATACTGTATGAGCTGGAAGGTGAATGTTTAGAAATCATGAATATTTGGAGAAATCATGGAGTTGGATGGGATTTGTCTTGAGGTAAAACTTAGGGAGTGAGAAAGCTGGTGTCAGTTATGGTAGGGGATTCTCAACTAATTCCTGTCCATGGTGATATGTAAATGTAGAATACAAATTTTCAGTGAGATGCACTTGGCAAATATTAAAGGAATAAAAGATTTTTGAGTAATGCTTTCATGTATAAGTGGTCGCAGCAGATGTGATCAGACAGCAGCATAGAGAAAACAGATTAGTTCAGCTCTCTCATGCAGCACAGCAAGGATCTGGTAACCCAAGTCATGCCAGTGATTCATGTTGCTTAATGACACAGAGTGCAGAGTAAATTTTGAGACTGGAATTTGTACCATCCTTACCTTCTGTCCTGGAAGTATTCTATACGTTGTGTTTGAGAGGATGGAGGGACCCTCTAAGCTATGTTTCTTCAGTCTGGGAGAAGATGGGTGCATGAAGATGAGATGTGTACAGTCATAAGTGTCTTGAGGAGGGCATATAATGAGTAATTGCTTGTTGGCCCTTATTGAACTAGAGGGTATCAAGTGAAGGTAGCCAATTCCAAATTGGGAGGAGGTGGTTCTTTACAAAACATGCAGTTAAGCTATGAAATTCCTCTCCACAGGACATTATTATGCATTATATGAAGATATTAAAAGGTATCACTGTATGGTTTTTCTGCTCTTTCACATCCAGTTTTGGCTACTTTGGAGGCAGGATACTGGTCTTAGATCTTTGTTTGAATTTAGTAGAGCTGCTATGTATTTGAAGTAATTGATGCTTTTTGATCAAAGCTAAAACTTGATAAAAATATGGTAAAGTCTAAATAAGAAACAGGCATGTCTTTTGGGACTGGAACATAACTGTGTGTCACTTAGGATATCAAAATAGTTGGACACCCAGAAAAGCCCTGGGTGGTAGCTCTTCCTGAATTGAACAGTATACTAGTTCAGGAGAACTTGTTAGTTACAGGAAGTTTTACTTAATTTGCTAAACTGTGAACTTTTCTAACTGTGATTGCGTTTATTCCAGTAAATCATATTAAGTGATACTGGGAAACTAAGTCCAGTGTAATTTTTTACAAGAAGGCTGCATTGTATGGACAGTGCGACTCAGTAACGGGTGTAGGTTGTCATACAGTTATTGATGAGGTGATTGCGCTTCCGTATACCCTTAGATCTGGATCTGCTCTCAGAATTGCGGAAACATGGTAGGTTGTTTCCACATCCATTCAGTAATGTGCTGGGGGAAAACGAGTGCCAGCGGTATAAGACCATCAAAGGAAAGAGAGATCCCATTAATTTTTTTCACAAGGCCCTTTGTGGGGTTATTTTTTAACAAATGTTTTGTGTAGGCCATCTGAAAGAGAGAGTAAGTGGTGGGGAGGGAAGTTTGTCATTCCTTTTGTTGCTATAGTAAAAAAATACAGGCTTGCTTCTGTTCAGTATCTCTAAAAAGGAGGAAAGCTGGCAGAAAAAGTAAAATCTTGTACCACAGTTATTCAGGTTCTGAGCTTGCGGCCCTCTATCTCGGTTCCAGCAGCCCTTCCGCCCCAGGCAAGAGAAATGGCAGCTTTCAGGCAAGACTGAAAGATCCGAGCAGAGCAGGTGAAGGGTGCTGTCACATGCTTAAGTCAGAATTTGATTTCATGCTTCTCCTGAGCTTGACTGCAGCCTGTCCTTCAAGAATACAATTGCTATCAGTGGTGAAAGTGTGTTACTAAATCATCCAATACTTTAAATTGGGACTGGTGGTGAAATCTTGAAATTTCAACTACAAAAAAAAAAAAAAAAAAATATATATATATACACACACACACCCCACCCCCTGCTTTTTATACTCGGCACTACTTGAATCATCTGGCAGTGAGTTAAGATTATGAGCTGTTGGGCAGCCTCATGATGATCATGTGGTTGATCATAGTTTCAAGATGATTGGCAGTGCCAGCAGTACTTCGCTGAACTTTTTCATAAAATAGGGGAAAGGCAGCGTTTCGATACACTACTGTGTTCAGTGTGCTCTCTTGAATTAAAAATAATCAGTTTTGTTCTTAACTACGCTGAAAACTGTTTCAATGGAACCCAGTTTGGATGGTTAGGTCTACTAGACCAACTCCCTGCCTTTAACTGAAAATTGGACTTAGTCCCTCCTGGGAAGAACTCCCCCTGAAGGCAATCTTTCTCTGTCAGCTTCTTCAAGAGATGAGGAAACTGGAAATTGTTCTTCATTCTCCACTTCTAAAATTAGATCAAAATATTATGAAGCAATTATTGTATCTCAGCCGATCATGAAGAATTGGAAAATTCACTACCTTGAAAACTGTAGTATTTGTCATTAAAAGGGACTTTGATATCCTTTCAGTCTTCCAATGTCTAGTGCCCTATCCCAGTTCTGTTTTGTCTTTTTAATCTCTGCAAAGGTTTATTTTGTTTCATTCTTAGATCGTGGAAATCCTTGTATTTGGTTTTGCCAGCAGCTCTGCTGTAGTATTAATAGTATCTCTGAAATTAGAGGCTTCCCATGTTGGTCTCCCAATTTTTTTATAACCTCATTAATTGAGGCATCTAGGTCACACATATGGCCCAGACAGGAGATGCTTGGTGACAGAGCTCTCCTTTGATAAACTGCAAAAAGACACATTAAAGTAGATTAGGTGCCATAGGATGAAACACAGACATTGACACGGCTGATATAAAAATTTTTTTGTTGTTCAAAGGAGAGTGATCAGCCTTGTTCATGTGCTTCTGTGACTAGTGTAGATGCATGCTCTTCAGTATTACAGAGCTTCGTGTATGCTCCTCTTCTTTCAGTGAAGATGTTTCTGACCAGGCAGTTACCATGTATGCCTAAAAGCAGTAACATTCCAGGTAGATTAATTTGGTTTCTAAACAGAGGAACGGTAAGGTTGGTTGTTGCTGCAGGTAAGGAAGTCAAGGAATGTGGCTCAAACAAGATGGGAAAATGATAAAAAAATTAGGTAATCAAGACTTTCCCCATATTTAGTCTCCTGTTTCTGTTCTGGATGGTGATAGAAAACACAAGAGCTGGATCCTGTATCAGTTGGCAGTAGGGAGAAGAGAGAAAATCAGCCTTGGGTCATCAGAAATTGAAGAATAATCTGCATCAAGTTTAAGGGAGAATTATTATGACTGGTCAGTGCATCAAAGTTGAATTAGTTGCACTGCAAAATATTTGCATGTGTATCTTCTTTGAGAAAGATGCTGAGTTTTCTTGTTATTATTCTGCCACCTGTTTAGATCACAAATTTCCAGTGTTAGTCTGTTATTGCCAGACCATATGAACAAGGCAGCAGAACCGTCTCACAGATTTGGGTAGAGGAACTTACTGTAGTGCCTTTCTTCTTTTCTATTTTTTCCCCCCATAATTTTAAAAAGAGGAAAAAAAAACTGAGGAAAAACACGTGTTGATGATTTTGATGTTACTGTTTTGGACAAGACGTTGATTTCTCAATTGTCATTAGTGTGGTGTGATACTTCCCATCTGCTTTCTTAAGCAGAAGGCACTTGATGTTGAAGGGGGTGGTCATACATCAGAATTCAGATATGCTGAACCTTGTTTGTTAGCTTGTAAACAAAGACTTAATTTGGAGAGGCTATATCACACATCTGTTTTCTGGGAAGAAGTCTTGCTTGAGCCACTACATGTCCAGAGTGAGGGTGGTCTGCAGGGCTTGGATTAGTTAACCATTCTTGCGCTGTTGCTGCATTTTGAATAAGATGAAGTTGTGAGATGTTTATATGGGTGAGTGGGTCCCTTAGTTGAGCCACATACACCAAATTGCTGCTTTGTCTGCTGCTCTGAGTGCAGGTTATTTTTTGACTGCAGCCCGTCTCATTTCTGGATCTGTGTTGAACTTAATACAGGTCTCCTCCAGGAGGAAAATGGTTTACCAGGGCTTTTCTGGACCTCTCTATGAAATGTTTATGAAGGTATCTTAGTGCTGTCCAGCCACTTAATAATTGGATTGAGAATGTTTGTAAAGCGAAGCAATTAGCTTGGTTTCTGTACATTGCAAGAAATTATGCTTTTATCCACTTTCCTTGCTTCCTAAAAATACTGATTGCCCAGCTCATTTTGCAAAGACCACAGTCTGCTCTAGTGTAAAATAACACACGTTAGAGAGACGTAAGTTGGAGAATTTAACTTGGTTATCCAAACTAAAACGTAAGTGCATACTTGCTCTATTTTGCAGCTGTCCTAACTCCAAAGGCAGAGTTCACAAACGACAGTGGAAGAAAACAGCAGCCTATTTATCTATTTACATTTGCTCCAAATTATGTAAGCTGCATATTGAATCATCTGATAGTTCTTTTTATGTTAGTATCTCAGTTAAGAAGGGTTTCAACTGTTTTGTAGAATGGATCTTTGTCTTGTTTAGTGTATCTTGTTGTGAAGTTTCCTTGTCATGAGTCTTAAAACTCCTAGAGGAAAGTTCACAGAAACAGCCTACACTGAATGGACAATTTGGAGAAGGATTTCTTAACTGGTATTCCTGGTGTTTATTACTTTGTTTTATGCATAGGCACCACTAAGATTTAATGTTTACTACTTTCTTTGAGATAGCAATAGCTGATTAGTGGAGAAAGATCTCTTGCGCATCTTCCTTCAGCTGAAATAAATTATATGGACCATTTTGCTTTTAGAAGAGAAAACTTTGGATAAGTTATGAATATGCATTTTTTTCTGTTAAATCTTTAGCGATGACACTTGTGGGTGTAATGCTGCTGTTCTCTAGTAAGTTTATTCTTTGAGTGAAGATTGCAGATGGCATACTATGCAAGACCACCTACTGATTTGAGGTTGCTGCAGCGCATGAGCAGAATTGAAGTAATGATTGAGGAACCAGATCTGATTTGTTTTGTTTTTATACACTCTTAGAGTGCCAAATCCATTGAAGCTTTAGTTCTGCTTGCACATCAGGTTCTGAAATGCCTAAAAGGAAGCACAGGCCAGAAAGTAAAATTTCTTACAAAACTTCTAGCCATTGTCCTGATATTCTTTGGGCACTATTTGAAACTAGCTGACAAAGAATATATGTCCTCTGAAGAAACTGGTATATTCTAATCCTGTGAAAAACTCTGAATTTGTTTAAATTTCTTCTGTATCCTTTTCTATAAAGAGCGCCGAGGTCTGTTTCCCTCTTGTAAAAGCAGCCGTGTGCTGCAGGAGAAAACCAGAGTTCCAGTACACCCAGTGGTTTAAAACTGAACGTGATGGGCAGCTGGCTCTAGCATCTTCTGTTCTGCTTTGCCAGTGACTTAAGGAGTGTGTTTTGTACAGCAATATTAGAGGGGAGAGGGGAACAGGATTTAAGTTGTGATACAGCTCTCCTTGATACATGGATTACTTAGTCCATCTGGATGTCTTAGTTTCCTAAAGATCAGATCATGAAGCATAGTCACACAAGATTGTTTATATATGGGCAGCCATCTGTTCCTTCATGTTTAATTTTGTCCTTCTGTGCTTTATTTCTAAGATACTGACTTATTTTTTGAAGCCCTATTAGGAAATTATTTAACTGTTTCTTTATTTGTAGTCCAAGGCCAACAAAGTTTACAGAACGCCCTCGGCCCGGAGTCCAAATGATCTGTTCTTCTTTCAGTGCTGGTAAAATACCTTCCCCCTCTCCCC
>NW_008794746.1:509478-510570 GCF_000699145.1 Aptenodytes forsteri | reverse complement strand
AAAAACCTTCCCCCCCCCCCCCCCCCCCCCGTATCAATAGAAGTTGTCATTTGGACAGTAAAATGAACTATAATACAGTTACTGTAGCATATTTCTTGTTAATAAGATGGAATTGAGTTAAGTAGCTATTAAAAAACCCCAAATATTTAAAATGGAAATTCAGAATCTGTGCATTAACTCTTGGTGATACAGAAGTTCTTGAAAACAGTTAAATATAAGAAGTTGAAAGTAAGTCTCCTGTGACTGCAGGTCTTTTAAAACACGATGTATACCTTTCTCTTAGAATGATTCTGAGAGTCGGCTTTACCTGAGATGGAATTTATAGGGATTGGGACGAGAGGTATTGATTACCAGGTCTGAATTTCATTGATTACAGAGTTGGCAATTGAAGAATGCAACATAAATATTGGATAAAATATCAAAATGACAGAAACTTATTTTCAGAAAGCATACTGGAGCTCTAGTTCCATTCAATTTTTGTTAAGATTGAGGCTTCTAAGGGCTTACTTGCAAACAGATTACTGTAGTTAGCTAATCTTTCAGATATGTCTGCAGATGCATATTTATCTGACAGCAAACATGAGGTAATTCAACTCCAGTTAAACTTTTGAGTTTCTAAATCTTGTTTTTACTTAAAGGTCAGTTACAGGCATAGGTGAAATGAGGTACAGCTATAAATTAAAGGGAATAAATTTAATTATTTGATGTTGCAGCAGTTTGAAAATACTGTAATAACATTAGGTTGTCCTTTTTTCTTAAAACTTATCTGTTTGTTTTTCTCAGGTGGAATGTTTTTGGCCACTGGGAGTACAGATCACATCATTAGGGTTTATTTCTTTGGATCAGGTCAGCCAGAGAAGATATCAGAGTTGGAGTTTCATACTGTAAATACTTTTTTAAAATTACATATGTATTTCATTAAAATAATAATTTGGATAGATTTGGAATCATATTTGATTTTTTTTTTTTCCTTTTTTTATATAGGACAAAGTTGACAGCATTCAGTTTTCTAATAGTAGTAGCAGGTAAGCACACAATTTATTTATTCAGAGCTAGTTTTTTGACCTTGTGGACAGTAAATATCATCAGTTT
>NW_008794746.1:502377-509434 GCF_000699145.1 Aptenodytes forsteri | reverse complement strand
TAGTTATTAAAAAAAAAAAAAAAGCTTTCTGTTTTGAGGTTCATCCAGTAAAATCACCTATAGTTATTGGATTAAAATAAACTTTTGTTTTAATAATACTCCTCCTTCAGTTTTATAGTTGTTTTCATTGTAATGAATGATTAAAGTATTTTGAATTTGCCAAAATTAAGGAGTATAAAAATACTTGAAATTTCTTCTAAAGAAATGTATGTGTATCTATATATTCACATATAAAATACATGCATTTTTAGATGTATTTAAATATTTAAACCTTTTTTCAATTAAGTGTCTGTTGGATACAGAAAAACTATCAAACTAGATGTAACAATGTCTTGTTTAGCTAGCCTAATGTTTTTTAATGTTTCACTTTTAAGTTCTGGATGTTGAATGTGAAGGGATGCTAAAGAAAACAGTTCAGTTTATTATGAAGTTCTTGACACTTCATTTAATTGATGTTCTAATGTGTACTTTTATTATGATACAAATAGTTGTAAACCAAGCTTCATTGTGGTCCACCCACCTCTTTCTCCTCCTTCTACCCCTGCACACCAAAAAGGGGGAAGAAAAAGGTGGGGGAGAAACTCAAGCTTGGAAACACTTACTCAGATAAGTATCATAATACTTAACATATAGTGCTAGCTTATTGGGAGTAGGTTTTGTTTGTTTTAAATCACGTCTGTACTTCTGCTTGCAGGGCTCTACTGGCCCTTCAGGTATTTTTACCCCTTAAATTTCTTCCTTAGCTTTACCTGGCATGATAGGGTCAGTTTCTTAGAATGCTCATTGGGTTATGGTATCCCTGTGCCAGAGCAGTGTCGTAACTCAGCAAGGTGCACCAAAGGTCAAAGTACAGGTAGTTTGGAAGGGGCTCAGGATAGGGAAGCAGGTTCCACTTTTTGCAGGCCTTCAATTTTTTACTGCTACAGGAAGTGTTTTTCACCTCAAACCAGTTGTACAGCATTCTGACACTGTTTGGACTTACAGCTTCCTTTTTTGAGTTCTAAATTCTGGAACTTCAATTTTCAAGTGTCTTTTCTGTACAGATCTGCCTTTGATCTCTGAGTAACTTTTTTCCCCTTTTGTTAGATTTGTGAGTGGAAGCCGTGATGGAACAGCACGAATCTGGCAATTTAAGCGAAGGGAATGGAAAAGCATTTTGTTAGATATGGCTACTCGCCCAGCAGGGTAAGTGATGTATAATGTTCTGCCATCAGATAGATACTTGAAGGCCATTGATATTATAGGCTGACTTATTTTAAAAAAAAAAAAAAAAAGAGGAAAAAAGGGAGGGTGGGGGAAGGCCTTCTTAAATTATTATTGCTTAAATGCACAGTATGGTTGTCTGGCTCTTGAATTCCAACGAAAACAAGTATTTGACTACATATTCAGCTGTGGATGCTAGCTTGTCCTGATAATAGCTCCAATAGTACTTTGATCAGATTAAAAGAATAAAAGATACTCAAAAACCATTAAAGGTCAAATTTATATGACTTTTTACATAAGTATTTATTTCTGGAGCAAGAAAACCAGGTCAGATCTGTTATTGAGACTGCTTGCATTTTAGTAATACTTAAAAGATACTGTGGAATCTGCATGCCCAGAAAAACAGTATTGGGTTCTTTCATACCACATGCCAGAGCAAATAAATCACTTGCTCTGTAATGGGTTCTCATTTGTTAAAACAATCTAAGAATTTACAAAGGTTTGTAGGTATGGGAAACTTCTGTACACTAGAACAAGCAACAAAAGAGGCTTGAAGATGGAGAATGACTTAGTAGGAATTGTGGCTTGCACCTTTTTATTTTGGCATGGAGGAGATATTTTCCAACTGGCATACATTAGAAAGATTTATAATAGGTTCAAGGGGTAAACCTTTTTCCCCTTACTGATCATACTGAGTGGTTTGAAGGATGATATTTAATAGAAAAAAAATTAAAATGGTTTCAGGAGTAATCCTGTGGAGAGATGTCTGAAAGACCAAGAAAGGGATGGAAGAGAAAGCTAAATAAGCTATAATTTAGTTAGATGTTTAGATCAGAGAGTATGTTGTCAGTTATGGGCAGATGCAACAAAACGTGAATATAAAACTGTTGGATGAGACTGTATAAAACACTGGTACTTTGAGAACAGATTGGGTTACTCTCTCTTAAAAATGCAGTCTGTAAAAATTCTTAGTTTGAACTGATCCTGGGAAAAATAGGAATGGGTTCTTCTTCATTGTGGTCACAAATGGTGAACTTCTTTGAGAAACTGAACGGCTCATTTCAGTAAAGTGCCTTTACCTGAATTCTGTTTTGTCCTTTTGACTAGAGGGATAAGTGCAGTTCCAAATTTGATCTTTACTGTACAAACACAATTTTATCAAAGAAAATGAAATTGCTGCACTGAAAGGAAAGAGTGAATTCAGCTTATAATGGGTTCCGCATTGAATCTAGAAAGGAATCTGGCTATAACTACATTTTCTATTATTGACTTGTACAATATATACTATTCTGTAATGTATTGTAGTGCTTGCTATATGGAAGAGTTTATATTTTGTCTGTCTACTTGGTGGTGACATGCTATTGTTGCATTTGGTTGATGTTTTCCCAGAAATTAATGTGCTAGAGCATTCAGTGGTGATTAATCTTTAAACCACACTGACAAAAATGTAATTTTGGAGTATTCTGATAGTTTATATTACAGATGGCTAGTGTTTGGTTTTCATAGGGATAAAAATAAAATACGTGCAAGGTTAAGCGCCATTATTAGTGATAGTAAAGTGATGTAAGGGTGGTGGTATAGTACTAAATATAGCCTGAGAATTTAACTCCATTAAAGGTATCAGAATACTTCTCTCCATATTTATAACTATTTATTACAAATATTCTCCAGGACAAATTACTGTTCACTGGTGGACTAGTTTGGATTTGCACTCTTCAAATGTCACAACAGATACTGTAGCTATCAAATTTAATTGGGTTAGGTCACGTATTGTGAGGGCATTTTCTGGAAAAACAGATCAACGTATTCTTTAAGATATTAAGAGGACCCTATAGTCATTGTTTAAGCATCTACAATTCTTTTGTGGTTGTATGTGCTACATAATGGAAAACATCTTTCATTTCTCCAGTTTCTTGAAGAAGTGATGCTTCTATTCTTAATAATAAAGCAAAATACAGAAGTATTTTCACCTGTTAGGGACATAAAAATGTTTTGACAAACTAGGATTGCTTTGAAACTTTCTGCTCTTTTGTTTTAGACAAAGTTTACAAGGAGTTGAAGATAAAATCACAAAGCTGAAAGTGACCATGGTGGCATGGGACCGCCATGACAACTCTGTTATAACTGCAGTAAATAACATGACTCTGAAAGTTTGGAATTCTTTCACTGGCCAACTCATTCATATTCTCATGGTAAGGTGTTCCATCTTGATTTGTCAATCCTGAATGCAAAATTTATGTGTACATCATTAAAATTCTTCCTTATGCTTTTTTTTTTTTTGTCTGAAAACTGCCTTAACAAATGTTTCCAAATAATTGAAGTGTAATAGAGATGTCTGTCAGCTGCTTATTAGAAAATAAAGCTTTAAAGTCTCAAATAACCATTGCTGTTCAAGATGTCTGAAACTAATTTTGGACTACTTTTTTTCCTAAAGTGTTATTTTGAAGGAGCAAAAAAGGAAACAGTTGTTTCTTTTTACCTTTATTTAATGTGACAAATGTTTTGAAATACCGTTAATGGATAAATTTGCCGTGTTTAAACAGAGACACTTCTGCAACCTAATCATTCCATGAGTACAAAAAATAGTCTTCTAGCTAGAATAAATCGAACAACATATTTCCTAATGTCTGATACTTTTTTTTTAACTGAGAAAATAGGCTACTCTAGGTAACTAGATGCTCCGCTGGAGATGGAAATATTTCGTGCAAAGCTTTAAAATTTAGTATTAATTTTTAGGTATTAATTTTTTCTCTAACCTTTAGTTACATATTTGATTCTTTATGGGTCTAAATTAAATTTCTAACTGCTATTCTGCCTAAACAAATTGAAATCTGTGGAGCATTAAAACCAAAAATATCGAATGTTGTGGACTCTAATCTTTTAAAATCATGGCAAAAGTATTGGGACATACTTGTTGTGAAGGTGACATACTTGACATACTTCTTAAGGAGCCAAAATTGCAACTGGAAAGAGAAGAGTATAATAGACTGCTACAAAAAAAAAGAAATGTGTGGTCAAAGTAGTTGTTCTTTGCTGGACACTTTCATAGATTAATGTTGCAGTTGCTAGTGGTGTCATATTGGATTCCTGAGTGAGTATTTGAGACAATCCTCTTGTTCATCTTGCTATATCTTTAATTTCAGGGACATGAAGATGAAGTGTTTGTACTTGAACCTCATCCGTTTGATCCAAGAGTTCTCTTCTCTGCTGGACATGATGGAAATGTCATAGTTTGGGATTTGGCAAGAGGGGTCAAAATCCGGTCTTACTTCAACATGGTAATTATTGTGCTTTATGCAGATATGCCAAAGCAACTTTTCTAAACTTTTTGCTTTTAGTACATTCTTATGTAGGCCATCTTGAAGCATACATTTGTGTATAGGGCAAGATCCTGCTTCCAGTGAAATCAAGAGAAAATCCTATTCAGTTTAGTGGGGCAAAGATTAAATCTGTAAAATGTATAAAGGTGTTTCTTTGGCTGTATTTCATAGTGTCATCGTTCTATGTGCTTCATCCACATGAAATTGGAGTGTTAGTTTACATTGTCAGAGATCATGCGCAAGAGGCAGGGTGACAGAGACCCTCCTTTAGTGCTCTGTTTCCTGCCTGGGGAACCAAGGTGGAACTTGGTTTATTTTTGCATTACTAATTCTTAATCTGGCTAAAGCCCTTCAGGAGTCACCTGATCTCATACAATGTTGCTGTATGCTGCCTTGGCCCATTGGACTGAATACTGTCAGCCTTTCTGTGTAGACCTCCTCCACATGCAGATTTCAAATTTGGTCTGTTCTGCACTAAACTAATTCTTGTGGAAGGTGGATGCAACAGGTATTTCCATCTTTTTCTTGATATTAAGTGGGTCTTTGTACATATCTTTTTCCTCAAAAAGGTAATGATGTGTTGTGCAATTCAGACTTTGACTCCTGGAGAAAATTACAAAAGTCTTTGTAGAATATGAAGAATCATTGAGAATGCTGAGAGTAGGCAAATGGGCTTCGTCCCGCCTTCAGCCATAGTAGAGTGGCAGTCTTGGTGATCAGCATAAAGAAGATCATCTGAAGAAGAGACCTACCATAGATGTACTCACAAAAAAAAAGGGCATTTAGAAATGAAGTCAAGCCAGGAAGGTCACTCTGAACCTAAAGAAAGATTTTTTTTTTTTTTTTTTTTGATGTGCAGTGTACAGTACAGTTTATAAAGTCTCTGAGGAAATTCTGCCAAGCTTAATGGGAGAGAGAGCAGCCTAGACTCCTTCAGCACTGACCTAGGTTCAGTATTGTTCCCTCTGCATTGATTTCTGTAACTGAACTTATGAAGGGTTTGAGACAATCATCTTGGAGCTATAAGTACAGATCTTCGTTACTCAGTGCTATTCACTGTTGCCTGTTGAGGTATGTGTTCTGTTACCAGTTGAGGTGTATGTTCTCACTGCATGGTTAGGTTGCCTTTCCACTACTACTTATGATGGATGATAGTTTTCATGGAATTTAAGGTCAGAAGAGGCTGAGCTCATCTGCTCTTCATAAGACAAGTCCATTTAAGAGCTATCAGAATCTAAATTACAAATGCCTGTGATGTTAGGCAACCTCCTGAAAGACTGAAATATTTTTTTCAAGGGTGCCGTGCAACACAAACACCTTAAAGGGTAAAAATCACATACATTTTAAGGTCTTTGGAGTCAGAGAAACGTATAGACAGTCAGAAGGTCTCAGCAGCTAGTAATCTGTGCTTCATGCTAGAAATAAATGTGAGAATCTGCCTGCTGTGTGAGGTGAGGAGAATTGTAAATCTGGCAATCAGTTTGTCTCAAACCAATGAATAAGTCATATGAGCCAGGTATGCAAGAGAGGTATCTCTCTACTTTTAAGGTCTTTGGAGTCAGAGAAACGTATAGACAGTCAGAAGGTCTCAGCAGCTAGTAATCTGTGCTTCATGCTAGAAATAAATGTGAGAATCTGCCTGCTGTGTGAGGTGAGGAGAATTGTAAATCTGGCAATCAGTTTGTCTCAAACCAATGAATAAGTCATATGAGCCAGGTATGCAAGAGAGGTATCTCTCTACAGTCTCTGAATATTTCACTAGCCAATCTCCATGTCTGATGCTTCAAAAGGCATGGGTGGAAATCAGAGGTTTTCTTAGATGACTGGGGTAGGGGGGAGATGCTTGTAGATGATGAGACTTGATTGCATAGTCACCTCTGCAGAGCTGCAGATGTTAAGTGTTCAGGTTTACTAAGAGAGGGCATGAATACATACAGAGCTGCCAGTCTTCTCCCAGCTTCCTAACTGGCATATCAGCTGGGAACATTAGATTAGCCACTAATTAAATTATTCTGATAACCGCTGTGACCTTCATTGACTTGCTCAATATGTCATATCATTCTTCTGAAAAACAGTGATTGTATTTCAACGTATAGACAGTCAGAAGGTCTCAGCAGTGATTGTATTTGTATTGAGGGGATGGGAAATTTTTACAGATGGGTTCTTTTGGATCAGACAAGGATCATCATCTGGAGGAACCAAACCTGGGAGTTGAATGACATGAGATCTGCTTTACCATTCTTATTATCATTGCCTGACAAAACAGTGTCTGTGGTACCAGAACTAGCACTGGATGACTTTGTCGTAACAAAAGCTCCGTAAAAAAATAACTGCAGACCTTAGGGGTGTTGGTTGAATTAGCAAAATCTTAGATGACTGTTAGCTTAATGATAGTCCAGTCAGGTATTCCCATCCTAGATGGATTGCTTGGTACATCTAAAGCCTTGTGGCAAATCCCTAAAGTAGAGCGGGGTATTTTAAGTCGTGTGTCTCCGCCGCCCCCCCCCCCTCCCCCCACCCCACACAATCACTGA
>NW_008794746.1:494786-502351 GCF_000699145.1 Aptenodytes forsteri | reverse complement strand
CCCCTCCCCGAATTCCTTCATTGTCAGCATCAAAAAAAATCAAAATCCAAGGGATGCAAGCAGTGTCAATCAGTCTGAAACTTAATTCCTTTTATCCGGTCAGTGAATGTGAAATTGCAAAGCCATAGTAACCAAATACACTTCTTTTTTTGTATTTAACTTAAATGGGGGAATCAAAGTTTATTTGTGCTTCGCTGGTTACAGAGAGGTGCCACTAGGAGACTCTGGTGGTCCTACAGAACATTCTCTCCCAGGTTTTTAAACTTAAGATTTGCTATTAAATCAGTTGGTACAGTCACAGTTAATCTGAAGCATCTTTGGTCTGTTTGCCAGCATTTGGTCTGTATAATTAATAGTAAACTCAGTCCTATAAGTGACTGTCTACACACATGGGTTTACTCTCAGTAAGTATGTATATATTTTACATATTCCACATTATCACCTGTAGTCTTCACTTCACTTGATCTAGTTCTGTAAATATCGCACAAGTCAGTGTCG
Organism: Aptenodytes forsteri; assembly: GCF_000699145.1. Taxonomy (NCBI): domain Eukaryota; kingdom Metazoa; phylum Chordata; class Aves; order Sphenisciformes; family Spheniscidae; genus Aptenodytes; species Aptenodytes forsteri. The sequence continues at coordinate 501,853 of NW_008794746.1, read as the reverse complement.
GAGTTCATTGGCATTCAGAACTGGCTTAGTTCAGTGACTTGATTCAGCTAGACTCAGGGAATTTATTCACTACCCCAGAGAGTGAAATTTGGCGTAGAAATACCAAGAGTGTCAGATGGTTAAAGTTTTTTAGGCAATTTTGAGATGCAGCAAATAAGTCCTGGGGTGGTTTTAATTTGCATGTGCAAATACAGGTACTTGTTTTGTGGCCTGTGTAATATCGCTGCCAGTCCTGACTTAATACAGCTGCTAATGAAAAACACATTCTCAGTGTATTTTTGTCATTCATTTTTCCAAGGAATCAATGAAGTTGTGGCTTTGGTGTTGTAATATCAGGGCAGTTTCACATGCTATATTTCCCAGGTACAAATAAGCATTTAGCAGACTTCTGAAGAAACCAGGGTAATAAACCTTAAGTGGTTGCTGCAGCCAACAGTTTCAGAGCTTGTATGTTTTACAAAAATAGTGGTTTTGCTACAGAAGGACAGCACAAACCCTTGTAAATGTTTAAATTGTGGCTTATTACCCAGGGCCTAGGTTCACTGAAGGACTTGACTGTTGTGGCACCTAAGTTATTGGGGACCAAGGTCGTTAGTCTCCAAAGTGGAATGCAGTATCCTACCAAATCCTCAGTTTACTGAGCAGTATATGAGATTTAGGTGTCTTAGTGGATGATCCAGGAAAAAAAATACACTGAATGGTGGGCTGCCTAGTGAGAGCCACTGTGTGATAATGTACATAGAGAGATATTTGAAATACAGTTTCTTACTCAAAGCTGCAATGAGGCATCTGGATCCCTTGTGTGGTAAGGCACCTTTCCAAGAACTGAGAGAGGTCCCTGCTCTCCCAAAAGGAGGACGCAGGAGCAGGTGGCACTCATCTTTTGGGATTGCCTTAACTAATGTTAAGCTGTTGAGCTGGGAAATGGAAGACCTCGATTTTGTTCTCTCCTCAGTGGCAAGGTGTTCAATTCAGCATCTACTACTCACCCCAGAGGGCATCTCAGCTATAAATGTCTAGACAGGACTTTTTCCCAACTTTCTCTTGAAGCTGTGCCATTGTGGAGAGGCGTGAATCTGTAGCCTGTGGGTTTAGGTGCTTCTAGGCTTGTTTTCTTGGGTATGGAAATCATTTTCTAGGTAAATTAGAAAGTGGTAGAAATGGCCTTTGGCTTCAAGCTTCAGGCAAGCTCTTGAACTTGCAGGATTAGTGCTCTGTTAGGTCATAAATAAAAGCTGTACACCACTCAGTTGTTGTCATCGGATCTGTTTTCTTTCAGGTGTTCTCACCAAGTTACTTAATAGACCTGCCACTGTTGGTTTGTTAGGAATGCCAGAGTTGGCACTCGAATGGTATGTGCTGCAGCTTAGCCTTACACTTGTAGTTCCTGTAGGCTTTAAGCAGAAGTTTCTCAATTCTGAGAATGTATGAGGGGAAAAAGAAAACTACAGGGACTTAAGAATCTTCCAGATCAAAAAAAGAGGTGCCTAGTAATGATAGGTGGATGCACAGGTTTTTGTTTGGTTTGGTGACTGGGTTTTTGTTGGTGGTGTGATTTGGGCATCAAGTACTGGTTTTCCTCGAGTCTGACCCCAAATAGGTTTGTGGTGTTACGGTGCTGCCCTTGATTTTTATTTTTTGGACTTGCGTAGTTTCCTTTAAGCATGCTTTCCTTTAAGCAGTATCTCTCAGGGCTGAGCTCTGCTGATTCAGACTGCTTGCAAAAGGCGTTCTGTCTGGAGCCTTAGAGTGTAGGTTTCTCCTGTGGTAAAGCTGATAGTTCTTGTCCGGTGAGTGGGCTACCCTGTTGAAGAATATTAAAAAAAGTTTCCTAAAAGATTTCAGGGTATGTACAGGCCTGTAGAACTGTTCCTTTTCTCTTTTTTAATTATTTGGTTTACAGCATGGCTTTATGAACGGTTGCAGGAACATATGGTGACTGCAGTTACTTAAAAGTATGTCATTGGAACTATGAAAACTGTACTACAGTAGCAAGAATGAAAGACTAGGGGAGAGCAAGCATTTTTACAATCATTGTTACTGTAGAATATTGGATTTTTGTACTGTATCTTTGAATGTAATTGCTTTGCCTGAATCCGATACCTGACTCGGCAGATTTTTGTAAGTAGGCATTGCAGTTATTGCACCGGGAAGCTTGTGTATTAGTTGATAAAGACTAGCCTTACGGTGTTTAAGAAATCCTTGTGTAATGTAGAAATTAATCAAGTAGGGATACTGATGCCTTTAAAAGGTTCTCCTGGTCAACAGATTTCCAAAAAAACCCCAAACAAAACCAACAACCAAAAGATCTTTCATGACTAGGTGTTGCTCTTCTGTCTTACTGGATTGACTCATTGCGAGTTGCATCTTTGAGAAGTCAGGCTTTGCTGTAGCCGGTAGCAGGCTTTCTTACCTCTGACGTGATTCGCGTGCCTCAGGGGCCTCCTGTGTGCCTGAATGCCTGTTAAGGTCAGACTTCTGCTTACTTGCAATCTTAATGTGTTCCTCCTGGTGTTTGTGAAAAGTTCATTTGGACAGATTCTTGTTATGTTACCTTAGAGCTAAGACAGCCTTTCTGAGCACTGTCATGTATTACGGTGTTCTTTGCAACACGCTCTGGGTGGGTGGTAAGTCTGGAACCCACTTTTGAACTCGGTGTAAAGGTGGCCTTAGGCCTTTCACCGTATTCTGAAGAATGCTTTGAAATACTGATACAAAAAGAATGTTTTTACGATCTTGTATTAAATTCACAGATCTGAATACTTCAAAATCCTCCTACCTTTGTGACTTTCTGACTTGCTGAAAGGCTAAGCCACCTTAGCCTTTGACACTTAAAGGTCGCACTATGTATCTCCAGCTGTTGGGAATTTGATGATGAGTCTCTTTCTAATGCCAAAGCACATTTCATCAGAGCATATAGAATACCATGGGTGTATTTCAGAAATCCATTACAACTCAAGCTCTGTAAACTAGTGATTTGAAGCAACCTTCTGATTCTTTTTGAGGAGAAAGAAAAAAAAATTCCTCAGGGAACTTGTTCTCCCCCTCTCCCACCTTCAGCTTCCTTTGAAATGACAACTAACTCTGTTACATTTGTGAAAGAAAAGCTTTAATCTCTCCCAGAAACACCATTGTTCTTCTCTGTGTCACTGAGTAAATGTTGCTTGCCCTGGAAACCAGATTGGTACTTCAAGAATAGTGGATGATTTCTTACGGCAGTGTAACTGTTACTGCTTGAATTGGTGTTTGTCATTCTTATGCCCTCTGTCCCACTTTTATGGTCAGAGCATATAGAATACCATGGGTGTATTTCAGAAATCCATTACAACTCAAGCTCTGTAAACTAGTGATTTGAAGCAACCTTCTGATTCTTTTTGAGGAGAAAGAAAAAAAAATTCCTCAGGGAACTTGTTCTCCCCCTCTCCCACCTTCAGCTTCCTTTGAAATGACAACTAACTCTGTTACATTTGTGAAAGAAAAGCTTTAATCTCTCCAGAAACACCAATTGTTCTTCTCTGTGTCACTGAGTAAATGTTGCTTGCCCTGGAAACCAGATTGGTACTTCAAGAATAGTGGATGATTTCTTACGGCAGTGTAACTGTTACTGCTTGAATTGGTGTTTGTCATTCTTATGCCCTCTGTCCCACTTTTATGGAAACTGTCAGAAAAAAAGAAAAAAAAAAAACCCAAACCCTTTAAAATTGCAAAGCCTGAGGGGGAGGCTGACCTGCCTGTTGCATCAGTGTTGGAGAAGATATGGGGTGTGGCTGCATTTCTTGTCTGTTTTTGAAAAACTGATCTTGGGGCTGAGATAGGCTTTTTCATTGAGACCTAGAAGGATATCGTCTTTGATAGATGTAATTGCTGTAAAGTAGGATGAGGCTTCTAACAGCTTTTCAGGTGTCCTACGAAAAAATTGTGATTTTTTTTTTTTTTTTTTTAACGGGGGCATATTTTCATCTAGATCTCTGCACCAGAATCGTAGCTGTTTGCTTTCATTCTAGGCACTTTTCTGTTGGAAACTCATAATGAATAGTCCCATGCTTTCATGTAAAGTACATTACTTACATTTTACGTAGATAGGCATTGTATCCAGAACTAGGAAGCTTGTGACTTGCATGTGTTCTTTCCAATATGCTTATTAATTAGCAACGCATAATGAAACCAAGACCTTAAATATGAACACTTTTTACACTTTTGTGTTTATTTCACAAAATGTTAAATAGCTTATTCAAAGATTTGGCTAGCGTGATGAGCATGGTTTCTTCCATTTGTATTAAAACCCATACATTAAAACAGGTACAGTGCAAGCAGCTGAATTGAAAAGTGACAATTTTCTAAAAAGTTAAAGTTTTGCAGTTGCATTTTTAATACCAATTTAGTAAGACGTGATTTCGTCCAACTTCATCTAAAATTGTCATCCCAGAAGCAAATACTTGATTTTAGGATAAAGTTTGGATTTAACTGCATAAACAAAGTTATATTTCCTTTTTTGTTCTTTTTTTCTTCTAAAGAAAATTTGTGACAGCTAAAAGAACAATGGGGACAAAACTTTTCTTTCTTGGAGTTCAGAGATTAAAGGACATCTTAGTGGAACCTTACGTAAATAGTTATGGAGCCTTTCAGCAAGATATTTTGACTTTGCATTATATTGCCACATCAAAATGTAAATGTAATCGTTCCCCTTAACAGGCACATTAATAGGGAACAGCAACTCTAAAGTTCTTGGTACTGAAACACTTTTCAAAGTACTTAAATATAAACTGTTGTTGAGCATACAGTTCAAACAGGCATAAGCTATTTTATCAGTGGAACTAACAAACCTGTAGGCTGATCTTTTGCTTATGTTCTTGGTTGGAGTTAGGAAAGTACTGCAGAAGTCAATGATCTTTGGCGGGGGGGAGGGGAACCCAACAAAAAAACCAAAAAGGCTTGTAGCCTTGCAGCAGGGTAAGAAACGTTAGTGAAACTGCAGACTTCTTAGCTATAGAGTTGTTTGGGTTATGGCTTCTTTCGCACAGCATTGAATGTCTTCTGTTGTCTTACCAAGTTGACCAGAAGCTTGGGTTGGCTTCTGTGATGATGTGTCAAATTTGATGGGACAGTGCTTGTTACCTGAAATACAAAAGTTTCCTGAGAAAGCTGGTCAGGATTTCTTAGTAAGATTTAAGACCAGCTACTTAGAATGACCAACTTAATGTGGGTTTTTGTGGTTTTTTTTACCACAAAGTAAAGAGAAAATATCTGAAAAGGGAAAAATACCACAGCTTGTTTATGTAGTTTTCAAGCAAACATGCATAATGCCTTTCTCAGTGTTATTTAATTTTAGAGAAAGGACTATATATTGTTACTTTAAAATTCATTATCAATTAACTTTTAAATTTCCTTTTTAATTTCTGTACATCTGTGTCAGGTACATGAAGCGAGGCAATCGTGTAAATAAAGCTTGATAGATATTTTTGAAAAGCTGTAGTGCTTGTGTCTGAGTATTCCTGAAGTAATAGTTGTGAAGAAGGAAGGTTTTACTTCAGTAGAAGATCTCTGTGTCTATACTTGAGAAGACTCCAGTATCTGCATTTCACATTTAGAGGATTTAAACATGACCATATTTCTAACAGTTACCACTAGAAAAGTTAGGTAGAAGAAAAGGTGTGTTAGAAGGATCTTGTGATGATGCAGGACTGCTCATTAAAACCTTATTTACTTATTACTCTGCTGCAGTAGCTTTCATTAGACTATGTTCTAACTTTTTATGCAGTGAAGTATGTAATGCTTTCATATGATCAAAAGAATAGAACTTGTTTGTGAATACTCACAAACTTATTTTTAGGTCCCTTGATTTCCTGACCAGTCTTAAAAGTTTAGACCCAAGCTCTTACAACTGTGCTATAGAAAAGAAAAAAAATGTGACTCTCTTTGGTCCTTAGTTTTCTTTTTCAGGTTGCTTCTTTCTTGAGAAGCCTTGGGCTGAGGAAACAAGAAATGGGGTTGATATGTTTGTTCTGAAGGTGTTGTCTGAAATTCCTTTATTTCATTTGATTGCTTTTGAAAACAAATGGAGCAGTAAAATCAGCAAGCAGATACTAACCTACCTTGTAAGGCCACCCTGTTCTGGTTACGTGATGATTATAGTTGTATAGCTCTAAAGTGCTGCTGCTATTTCAAATGGTGTCTTAATGAAACAGGTTATGCTTCTTAGAAATGCTGGCACAAAATCAGGAAATGTAGTGATATATATGGTAACAAAGCAATAGTTGTATTTAAAACATTAAGCTTGTTTTTGAAATTGAAAACGTGTACTGTCACACATCCAGTGAGAAAGCTTGAAGCAAGTGGATACATACGTACTAGTTTTGCTTTACATTCACTATGTGACGTTACCATGGTGAATATAGGCCTTCTCATAGCGAGATACTAGTTAATCTGTGTAAAACTGTTAATGCAGATAAATGTTTTACATTTAAAAAAATAAAAATCCACGTTGGCGTTAAGGTTAAAAGTTCCGGCCACATAGACATTAAGAAATAAGGACAAGATTGCTGAAGTCAATGTCTGAGGTTTTTGTCCCCAAGGCTGCAGCTAGCTGATTGTCTAATTAATGTAAAGTTGTCTGGTACTATTCCTGGTTCCATGCGTTTCTTTCCAAGTGGGTCCTTAATTACTTTTATAGGATGCATGGTAGTTGCATTGCACAGTTCTTTTTCAAGCTTATACATTTTCCCCAACTTTCTGACACTTAATGTATCTTTTGAAAATTTTTAATAGAAACACTTTCTTAGCTTTGTGAGCTTTGGATATATTGTAGATTTATTTGAAACTATTAGCATAAGCAGTGACTGAAATTATCGTAGACAAAACTTGACCATAAAAAGGTCAAGTTCAAGCAGTCCACAAGAATTTTCCCGATTTCTACAATGGAAATTGTAGAGGGTGTAATTTTGGCCCTGCTTGAAGTTAATGAAGAGTCTGCACTACGGTTGAAGAATCAGACCATCTGGATGCAGTGATGTGTTGGTTGTTTCTCCATGCCTCCCCCCCCCCCCCCCCCCACCACCTCGCCTCTTCTC
>NW_008794746.1:487403-494442 GCF_000699145.1 Aptenodytes forsteri | reverse complement strand
CTCTGCCTTCTTCCCACATGTCTTATGTTTCTATATAAATCAATGAGAAAAATTGGGAACCCCCATGGAGGTGATCGTAGTAATGTATTTCATAATGGCAATGATGTCTAGTTTTTGTGAATTTGGACACACACATCCCATGTTAATGACTGAATGTTTTTAGTACAGTGTAATCCTTGTTTTGCTTAGAATTTACTGTCAGCGTTACAGCATCAACTGATTCAGGTCAAAAGGGTTTCTTCCTGCAAATTGTCAATCAAGCAGAGGCTACTAAGTTGCAATCAGATTTTTCTGTGTGCTCCTGCTCCTTCAGAGAGCTGGTTTTAACTCTGTCCTTTATTTTTAGCTTTGAGTGGACACTTCATTACAGGCAATTCCTATGCTATGCCTCCTTGTGTCTGTGTATCTTAATGTTTTTCCTACCCCTTCTTCTGAAGTCTGATCTTTCACTGATCTGTGTGATACGGTTCCTTACTTTCTAATGCTACTTCTACTTTCAATGCAACCTGATAAACTCTGAAGCCCTAACAGCATTATCATATCAGTTACAACGTTGTTTCCTTTTTGTTAATCAGTAAACCTGCATGGCCTACCTAGATCTTTGTTAATAACTACTTGATTAGTTTTAGCCTAAATGGCATACCAAAAAATTGGAGTCCCTGTCAGAAGAACAACATGGAAGATCAGATTCCATCTAGGACAGCTCAGCAGAATGCTCTGTACATGGATTTTCTGCCACATGAGGTGATTTTTTGGCCTAATGTATGAAAAGGCATACTGCTTGCTCATATGGATAATGTATTGTAATCTCCAGTGTTAACTAGAGATTTAAAAATGGTTATTTCTTATGTTGTGGCCTTCATAAAGTCTGAAGAGACTTCCAGTTTTGCTGGGATTATGTGGAATTGTATTTTTAGATCAGGTTTTGTAGTCATCTGAAATACAGAATGACTTAAGATTATAGATGCGTTATTTTTGAAACAGTGTGTAGTCCTACTGAAATGTTTTTGAAATTTTTGAGAGGTTCCACCTTTGAATAATACGTAAGAGCACATCCTGAAGAGGAAAGCCAGCATAATGCTCTAGTAGTCCAAGTAGAAGCCAGTACTGAGTTTGCAGGATGTTTATTTAGAAAATTTTCCTTAAAAAGAAAAAAGAAGCTGTAAATACTTTTTGTATAGCCTTTATATAACTTCAGGCATCCACAGGGTGGGTGATCTGTCAGATCTTTTCATTGATATGTTTATCTTTCAAGACAAATACAGCATTCCTGAATGAATAACTGACTTGGATGGTAGGAAGATAGAAACATGTTTAATATACATTTTACTCTTAATTTAATTACTTCTTGTCCTCTTCCTACCATTTGATCCTTTGTTGTTATTCTGGAAGCAGTGTAGAAGCCCTGTTGATTTTGGTATTGGGTTTTGGTTTGGTTTTTTTTTAAACTGGCTTAATAAAAATTAAGTGTTCTTTTCCACTCCTACAAATCTGCAGCAACCTCTCCTAACTTTGCAGAAAGTCCGCAGATTTTTTTTTTTTTTTTTTTTGGCTTACCATGGAAGCATGCTGTGATCGGAGATTGTTCCTTAAAGCAAAGGAGAACATAAACCTGCAAAGGAACTTCAGAATACTTGGAGACTGATTTGACTTGAGCAGTTATGTAGTTTCATCACTTATGAAAGAGGTTATATGTTTTAATAGCAATTAGTTAACTTTGCTTTTTTGCTAGCTTTAGAAAGTTGTTCTGGCATACCATTGTTGTGATTGATAGAATCTAAATTTCAGTTTTCAAGTTTGAATGTTGCTTGTAACTAATTTTCATTTGTTCCTATGCATTTAGGTAGAGTAGTTCTCTTCCTGCTAAAGGTCTTTTTTGTATATGCATACAAAACAGTCCCCTTTCCTTAGTGTCCATGTGAAGAAGCTGAGCTCTTAGGTTTTCCATTATCATGATGAGTGGAAACATTTCTCTGTAGCTGTTCCACTTAGAATTTACTTATCTTGAACATGGGAAGCAAGAATTAATGTGTATTGCTTTGGAAGAGTTTGTTCTTACCATTGTCTGCTTGTCTAGCATGTGTGCTTTTTCTTTTCTGGATATACTTCTGGTATGTTTTAGGATTATAGTTTTCTTTTTGTTGTTGCGTTACATGTGATGCATTGCAATGAATGCACAGTGATCTTTCTCCCTGTGTTTCCAAGTAATTGAGTCGGTCTCTTAATGTGAAGGACGAGAGAGAATGTTATCTACCTCAGGCTAGTAGAGGATTAGTTCACTGACTTTTTAAACAGTGCCGATGACTTGCATTGGAAGGCGTTATAGAGATGCATAGTGTTACTGTGTGTAGACTGAGTTCCATTATTTTTTCCGGCAGTAAGTGTGTTAGTAAGTTATTTCTAATAATCTTCCTAGGTTCATGGCCTATTACATTTTGTCCTGTTGGCTTTTAATTGCTTCAGTCGATACAATTTGTGCTGTGTCCCAAATCTGTTCTCGGTGGATGATTTCCTAATGTTCACGGGCTCTTATTTTTTCTATAGTCACTAACAGAAAGGCCTGGCTTGAGGAACTTCACTGATAACATCCTTTTAGTTCTGTATGTCTTTCCAAAACCAATAACTGTTATCCTTTCTTTAGCAAGTTTACCGACTCTGCATTTCTCCTACTAATCACAATCTGTTCCATTTGAACTAATTTTTCAGTGCCATATCATGGCTGTGAAATCTAGCTAGGTTGAATGAATTGTATTTTCTTGGTATAAAAAAAAACCCAGTTATTTTACTGAAGAAAGTCTGCTAAGTTTGTCTGGTACTCTACTCTTAATTAGTTTTCATTTTACTTGATTTTTTTTTTTCTTTTTTTGTCTCCGATGTCTTTTCTTAAAAACTAGATTTTAAGTCTTTCATACTATCTATTGATAACAGGTCAGAAAGTCTTATTATTGAGGTGGTACTACTCTGTTTTCATACAACAAATTATGGATCTAAGACGTGTTACTTTGTGTACTAGTTCACAACTCTATTTTCCCTGCTTTGAGGGAGAACAATAAGCTCTCTTCAAAACTGGGAGGAAAAGAATAACTTCCCTTTTTCATTCTTTTATATCATCAACATTCCTCCCTTCGTGATGTACCAACGTCCATCTGTTTCCTTGCTAGTGAAAATGCAGGCAAATGTTAACTTAGTCCTCATTGTAGAGCATCACTGGTTCTTCCCTGTTTGTGGCTGAAGAATCCTTGCTGCTTGCTTTGCTACCAGCAGTATCTTAACACGTTCACTCTTGGCAACCCTTTGTTGGGACAGCCCTTAATTGACCAGTGATTTTATGTTCTCATGGGTGGTCTCTTCCCTTCACCATTGATATCCTTTCATTCTGCAGGGAAAGGTTCCAAACAGAATAAACAGTTTATCTTCTTTGGGATACGGTCTTCATATAGTTCTTCCATCTTTGATTTAAAAGGAATGGAGTGGGAAAAGCAGCTTCCTTCTTGCTCGAGTCCCTTATCAAGCTTGCTGAAGTTACAGCTTCACTGATTTGCTACAGCTTCCCCTTTTGCAACTTAACATTTGGTTTCTGTTACAAATGACCAAATCCTCTGTGTTAGCTTTATTATTGAAGAAATTCCATTGTAAGTGTCACTTATTAATCCCAAAATATTTTTGTTTAACAAAAATGCTACTGGGTAGCACACTCTGGCAGGCTTTGCCCTTTAATTTGTAATAGTAATTATATCTTCGAAGCTTATCCCCAACAGTAATTTTTGTTCTTATAATATTAAGGATCTTTATTTCCAAGTAATTGTACATCAGATTTGAGGGGTTGTACTAAAAGGTCTTACTGCTGTCCTTTCCAAAAGCACTTTTTAAACCAGATTCTGGCCACATTTAGAGTAAAGCTATTTGCACTGTGCTAATCACTGAACAGTAGATCACTATTCCTTTGCTTTGCGTAAGAACGGAGTGTTTCCCACCTGCCACTCTTAATTCCCAGAGGTTTCTTGAAAATGGTCCATCCAAACCATTTCTTTCTGGGAAGGATTAAAAAAACCCATCATCTTAATAGTCTGATTTTTTCCTTCAATTTCTTATTTTTCCCCTCACTATGGTTAGCAAATAGTTCTTCCCACAACATGCCTTGTTTTCTGTGTAAAGCAAAAAGTTTTCAAATCTTAGGCTCTAGGAGAACCCTGAAATTCTATTTCTGAAGGACTTGAATGTTAGGAAGCTTGATACTTTCATGTTTCCTTTGTTGGAGGAAGGGAAAGGGAACAGAAATATCCATGTAAGTACTCCTTTTCCAGGTTTTTACTATACACCTGCAAAGCTTATTCTTGGGCTGAAGTTCCTTCTCCTTTCCACCTGCCTCCCCAAACTGTCTCCCTTTAATACAGTGAGCTTTTTACATAGAAAAAGCAGCACAAAGTTGTAACTTTGCCTTGGTTGTTGGATCTTGCTTAGCCTAAATTAATTCTGCATTCTTAGCTGTTGTGATGGTAGTGTCACTCGCTTGAAACTCTGTTTTTATTTTCCATCTCTTTCTGTAGAATACTTCTCTTAAAAATTAATTTCTTCTGGAATAATGGGCAAAATAGAACATAAAACTTGCATTGGTTTATCTTCCTCTTTTGCTAATCCAGAAACTAATTTGACTTTTATGGAAAGTACCTGTAGCAAGAAAGACCTTTTATCAAAACACCTGAAAGCACTGGTAATAGGTGTAGCAGCCTCTGCCATTGGGGGGGTGTGCAGGGGTAGGGGTGTGGGTGTGGATGTGTTGTAAGACCCTGGGCAAAAGATTGAGACTTCTTGCCTTTGTCTCAGCCTGTAAGATAGTGAGAACAGTACCTACCTCACAGGTTTTTCGAGGCTTGGTTCGTTAACTTTATAAAATAATGCTGATGGCCTCTGGAAGGTGCTATAGAAGTGCATAGTGTTACTGCCTGCAGGCTGAATACCACTGGTTTTTCTGGCAGTATATAGGCCTGCCGCAGTTAGGGAAAGAATTTTGTTTGGTGTCTCTTTAAAGAAAATGCAACAGTGCTTTGCTGGGGAGAATAGAAAGGGGCTTTCTGAAGAGGTGCTGAAGACATGAAAATTCAGAGTGGTGATTGGTCACCTCTGCTTGATTGACAGGTTGCAGGGAAAAACAAAAACCCATTTGTTCTGGCTTAATGGAACTGGAAAACAGAAAATGAGTATCAGGTAAAAATTCCTTTTTTAAAATCTTTGCAGTTCTCCTTTAAAAAGCGGAGTTTTTACACAAATCTACACCTCCCCCACTCCAATAAATTAGGAGTAGGAATTACAGAAACAGGCAGTTGCTAAGTTGTGTAATGTGGGTTGTCTATGTCAGTGCGTTTTCTAGCAGGCAGGTGTTCTGAAACACCGCAGCAGCCAATGCTACTGGGCTAGCTTAGCAAAAAGGCAGAGGATCGAAAGGGTGTAGTGACTAAGCCCTGAACTGGACCCAGCTCTCTGGTTAGGCTCATTAGCAGGACGTTCAAGGGGAAGCTTTTATTTTCACTTCCTATACTGTGCCTGCTTTGTGGATAAAGTCTGTCAGTTTCTACTACTATCAATTTGGCATCTTTCATGAGCATTATTACAAAATTCACTGAAAAGTGAATAGCTAAAAAGTAAACTATGTTTTAAAGTAACTTCCATCTAGCAGTATACTGTCTTACAGATTTTATAATAAATTTCAACATCAGCACCACAGTTTTGAGAATCATAATTGAAAATGACTTATTTCTGGTAACTTAATTATTTTGTATGTTGATGTATTTCAGATTGAAGGACAAGGACATGGTGCAGTTTTTGACTGCAAGTGCTCTCCTGATGGACAGCATTTTGCATGTACTGATTCTCACGGTCACCTTCTGATTTTTGGCTTTGGTTCCAGTAGCAAATATGACAAGGTACAGTGCAAGATGAAAATCAAAATGTTTGTCTGTGTTGAATGCATTTGTGCAAACTTTCCTTCAGAGCTTCATTTCAAGAGGGTGTATCTTAACACAATTTTGAGCCTTTAATATGGGATGTTTCAGATTCCTGTTGTTGACGTTGAGCTTGCTTTCACTGTCTTTTTTTAAACTATGGAAACATGCTATTAAGCTACTGTTTACATGGGAAGTTCAAAACAATTTAACAGAAAAACATTAAAAAAATTACCTAGTCACTGTCTACTCAAGTGACAAGGTTACAAGTGTCTACTAACGGATCCACATGGATAATGTGAATAAACTGCAGTGGAATTGATAATAGTTAAACATTTTGCTTTTAAATATTTTCCTGGTTCCTAAGACCAAAAAAGGGGGGTGGGGTGGTGTAATAGAACTAATTCCTTCTATCTGTATTTAAACATTGCATAGCCTGGGAGATAATTATTTACAGTAATCATACTATATGTTCTAGTGATACAATTTTATGTCTGCTAATGAAGTTCTGCTGTCATGGATGCCTTGGTGCTTACACAGCAGTGTTCCACCATTACTGTGTAATTAAAATACTAGATCTTTATTCTATTGTCATAGTCTACATTGTGTATTCTAAGTGTGGGTGTCTGGCCGCAGACTGTCATGACTGTAAAGATATGTGGTGTTTGGGTTTTTTCCTCTGTCGATGAACATGCCCTATGAACCATACAGGTTACCTGGTTTGGAGTGCCCACAAGGCCCTAATTCTTCTTTTACCACCCAGGGAAGAGGTGAGGTGTGTCTCTTCTCCCTCTTTCTAAGACTTAAGGAGACATATCTGCTCCAGGATTTTAGTCTCTGCTTCTGGTAGCTGATATTTGAAGGTTGCTGGTGAAGTGCTGGCTTCTGGATCTTGCCTCCTGCTTTGGATCTTTGGACTCAGGCTGGCCTTAAAAGCATTTTGGCAAACAGCAATGCAGAGGGGCCTGAAGAAGGGAGAGCAAAAGGAATTTTAATCTTTGTCTTGTAAGCCACTGCATTTCTTTCTGTAGTCTTCCAGCTCTTATTTTGATGCTAGTTACAGTAGCATTTGCATATTGAGGATTTCCACCCCCACCCCC
>NW_008794746.1:476661-487229 GCF_000699145.1 Aptenodytes forsteri | reverse complement strand
GAGGCTTCCCCCCCCCCCCCCCCCCCCCCCCCCCGTCTCTCAACTATAATTCGAAGTACTTGGTACTTGGCTGCTGTTGCTATCCCTCAGCTATTACTAGCTGTGCATTTCCCCTTCCATTCCAAAGAAAACAAACAAGAGCAGAGACATCACAAGCAAGGAAAACCAGGATTATCAGATCATTTTCAAGGTCTTTGTCTTTCAGAGTTCTTACTCTTCCAAACTTTGAAGCCTGTTGTAATAGAAACATTTTTCTCACCATGTCCATGGATTGTTCCAGGTTTATTTTTCTTCTCAGTCATTTTGGAAGTGTATAGTCCGCTGCTACTCAGAAATGCTGGAAATGAAATTGAAACTGAGAGCCTTTTTGTCTTTGCTGTGATGGACCAGGAGTTTCCTTTACACTGCCATTTGAGAATTTACCTTGTGAGGGATTAGACCTGTTTGAAGAATGAAAACAATTGCTTTTCACTTCTTGAATTCTACAGACCCTTTATTCTCTTGGGGTTTTTGCTGCAGCCTCTGAGAAAAGATTATGTTTAAAATTTTTCACTTATTGGGTGATTTAAAATGATCCTCTCCAGCTGTTACTATGCCAATGGTAATCTTGGCATTCTTGACCATAGAAGAAATGGGAGCAAATAGGACTTACATTTGTTACCTCTTTAATTTCAGTTTTCAACTCTCAGAAAACTCAACTTGGAAGTTTCTGATCTCTTTCTTGTCTGGTTCCGTCTCCTCTTTCATTTTTGTCTGACCTGCTTTATGACAAAATGTAACTACAGATAGGTATGTGCTGGAGATTAGGTGTTCTTTTTTTTCTGTCCTCCCACCCTCAGATACTTGGGGTTTTTTCAGACATCTTCTGAGAATATGCTCTGGTAGGACCTGCAGTTTTTTGGCTTTAAAGTAGTTTCCGTCCATCTTGGGGAATGATTTTTACAGAAGAAAGGAGCATGGTAACCTGTCCTGTATTCTTGCATTTGCGAGTTGTGCTCAGGACAACTGATTATAGCTGAGATAGTGTTAGCTCTGCTGAGAGAGCAAGCTCTTGGTTTTCTACATGTATGTTTTTTCATGTTATGTTCAGATAGTATCTGTGTTTCCTAGTTTACTGGAACCACTGTCCAGGCTTTTTTCCCCCAGTGTGATCTTGGCTATTATGAAGGCGATGGGGTGGTTTTGGTTTGTTTTCTTGGTTTTTGGGTTTCTTTTTTCTTTTTTCCTTTTTTTTTTTTTCTTTTTTTGATGATACATGTTTTTGTGGAGTAATTCCTTAGTGGGGGTGGGGGGAGAATACATTTGCTGCTTGTTTGGGGCTCCTTTGTTATTGGACCCAATTAATGAAACCTTGAGCCAATCTCAGCTGAGATTCCTGAGTGTGTGAAGATCATCAGAGATGAGCTGAGCTCACTGTCAACAGGGCATGTGCACTTCAGAAGTTCTTGCTTAGGTGGAAACTTGTCCAGGAATGCTAACTGTCCTAAAGCATAAAATACCTTTCTTTTGATTTTAAATCTTAGATCGGACTAGATCTCTGAGCTTTCTAAGGCCTTAGTTCCTATAGACTGCCCAAACCACAGTCCTTTGTTGGAAGTTGATAGCTCCTGTGTGGTGGATTGGTGCAGTAGTGGGGAAAATCTCGTTGCGTTTGTGTAGGTGTGCCCATTTGGAGAAGCTGAGGTTCTGAATGTGTAGTGTAGTTACTGAAGGAGAGTCTATTTGTAGAGCTCAGACTTTGTGGAAAGCTTTCCCACTGAAACGCAAGCTGGGTTTGTGAAGTCATATGTACAGAGGACTCATATGTCCTAATGGTGGTGTAGTATCTTCTTTTTGTCATGAATTTGATCTCTAATAGTATATCAAGAAATAGGTCTGATTTTTGGTACTTTTAACTGGTTGTCTGCTGAACATAGCAATTTAAACTGCCCTAAAACATCTAATTATTTTGATTTTTCTCAGCACTTGGAATAGCCTGAGTAAGATTGTTGTCCCGGGTTCTAGTAGGGACATTCCAGTGTTCTACCTGAGAGTTGGTCTGAGCCTGGGTTCTCCATGAAATGCCGTTCTTATCTTGTGGAGTAAAAAATTGTTGTTTACTCTCTCTACCATACTTGATTGTGGTACAGAATGCACAGAACAGTAATTGCAAAAAAGTCCCTCATGATCTTGCACCAGAGACTATTCTGGTAGAGGTCACTGAATCTAAGGAAGGGTTTTTAGATTTTCCTTTGCTTACAAAACCTGGGATGCAGACAACACAGCACATTAAAACTCACAGTCTGTATGATCATGCCATTGGAATCTCTTCTTTCTCAGTGTGGGAAGTACTTAATAGGAAAATTTACACTAGATGAAAGTACTGGATACTCTACTATTACGATTCTAGGGAAAACCGTAAGTCTTCCTAGAGGGCCTGTATCTTTTTCATATTGAGTTATTTGAGCTGAAGGAACAAAGTTGTTAAGCAGGCCTTGATTCTGTCAGTCAGACACATGAAAGTACTTCTGTCTTTCTCATTCAGCCTGTGTTAACAGAGAATCTGGCAACAAGACTTCATCCAGTCAGGGCTTCTTACTGCAGTGGGATGTCGCCTTGTCCATACGTACTTTGTAAGGGTAACCTTTTGAATCCCTGAGGTAAATTCTTTGCTGTTGCATCTTTCCATGCATCTTTCCAATTTTCTTCCTGTTGTTACTTTTCTGAATTTTTGTGGGGTCCAGACCCCATGATTCCTATGATATCTTTAATTTTTTAATCCCTCATGTGGATGCATGTAGGTACTTTCTGACGTTGTAACTGACAGATGTTTGTCGTCCTCTTTCCTTTCTGGTCTTCTCACATCCAGGACAGGAGAACTTTGTCACTGAGAGACCAGACCTCTGAGTAGATACTATAACCTCTGCCTTACTGATTTCTACATAACAAGTTACTGGAAATGATGTTATGGATTGGTTGTGATAAAGTATGCTCTTCAGAAATCAGAGTATATTCTGTGACAACTCGGGCGTTCCTCTGTCCATGCTCAAATACCTGTCTTTAACACCGGAGACAAGATTTTTTGGAGATCTCTATGCCTTAAGTCAGTTGTTTAATCATTTTTATGCTGCACTGGAAATCTAATTGGCGTGAATGATGATTTTATGATTTTATTTTTACTTGTTCAAAGTTAAACTGAGTACATGAGCTGCCAAGGGGTTTGCTTGCCAGTAGGTAGTGTTGGGATGTGTAGTATACATGTCAGCTTGTCCTGTGTTCTCTTTCTCTTTTCTCCTTGCGGTTCAATATCTTTCTGATTGCACAATATTGAGATGCATGTGCCAGCGAGGGATGGAGTATAAGTCTCTTTACATACTATTTGGACAAAAGAATTCCTCTGTCTTGAGTGTCTGTGGAAAGTCATCTAGAATAAATTATGAGCAGGTGGACTGAAATGAAGAAAACTTTGCGCCTGAAGAATTCAACTTTAGCTCAGCTTTGGTTTACCTACTGGAACTTTTTCACATATCTAGCATTATAATAAGAATATATATGTTTGGCTGCTTGTGTTTAAAATATTTGGTAATGACATGATGTGATAAGTATTTTCCTATTCCTCTTCTTCCTACACCATAGCTCATAAGTCTGTGACACAGTTTTCATGATCAGAATATATATTCATGTATTCAGAGTATAGAAGAAAATTTGTAACCTACTTAATAATCCATGCTGTGTTCTGTCAAATGTCTTCAAGTAGTTAAATATTGCCCCATTTCCCTGTTCTTTAAATGCTCCCCACCCTCAAACGTGGATTATTCTCCTTGCGCTATAATAGAGAAAAAGAGTACTGGCAAAAAAACCAATCATGGAGTCATTAAATTTCCCCCTTTAAACTGAGATAAACAGATCAGCTTATAACCTTGTTTTTGCAAAAGTGACCATGAGTAACATTGTTAAAAATACTTTTGGCAGTTATCTTCTGTATGTTTTTTTTAATAGGTTCTTTAAAAAAAAATTACAAAATGACTTTGTTTACAGATAGCAGATCAGATGTTCTTTCATAGTGATTATCGGCCCCTTATCCGTGATGCCAACAACTTTGTCCTGGATGAACAGACACAGCAGGCTCCACACCTTATGCCTCCCCCATTTTTGGTTGATGTGGATGGCAACCCTCATCCTGCAAGGTATCAAAGGCTAGTTCCTGGTCGTGAGAACTGCAGGGAGGAACAGCTTATTCCTCAGATGGGAGTGACATCTTCAGGTATGGAAAATTTCACTTCAGTACACAGTAGCCTATCTAGTTACCTCCAGGTGTTCTACACTTCCCCTTTCACTTCGTCCTTTTTCTTCATTTCTGGGCATAGTAGTTCACGTAGTGTGGAAGAATTGCAATGTCCTTGGCACTGATTGCTTGTGACAGTTTCACTTACGATATTGTCATCGATCAAGTCAGTACTAGTTGATGCTACAATGCCAGTTAGCTTGGAGCTCATTTCATTATTGGAACAGTGTATGATGCTGAGTGAGCTTTCAGTTGATCTCTTTGGGCTAAGATTTCCTACTCCAGAAAACCTAGAAAATAGACTGATTTTTCCACAGATCAGTTGGAACAGGTAACACCTACAAGAAGAGAAAAATGAGAGGACACCTGAAACATGCAAAAATCCTCCTCTTTAGATGAAGGCAGTCCTTTAAGTTAAGCTTTGATGGTTTGGTTAAAGAACTCTGAAGACTTGATGAGGATACAAAGTCTAGGAAGTTCATCAAAAATTGTACTCTCCATGCATACAGCGTGGGAGGAACATGCATATTTTGGGCCAATGACTGGCTGTTGGAAACTGCCTAAATGTTGTCCACATGGGTGGGGATGTAAAAACGATGCCTACTTGTTACGTGTCACTAGTTCGATATTAGTATGAATGAGCAAACAGTGACTGGTGAAAGTAGCTGTAAATGTTTTCAAGGTAAGCATTGTTAAGTATTTGGATATTCTTGAAAATATGGGAAAACTGACTGTGCCTGTAGATAGTGGCACCATGCTTATGGTGTGTCAGACATTCCGGGAGGGTTAACTGTCAGTGTTGTTACAAAAAGATCTCTTTATCCTCATTTGTAGACCTGAGGATTACAAGCCACTGAATACTTAAATAATAATTTTTAAGGAGCATTTCCAGATTACCTCCAAAATTACAGGAAGAAATGCTACCTGAGAAGCAATTGTAAGAAGCAAAAAATCCTTTCTAGTGAATATATGCCGTGTTTTATCTCTAACTTGTTAGCTAGTGGCTTTGAAGCTAAATTAGATTTCCAAGGAAGGATGCGATTTTACTTCGTTGTTACAGTATGGATCCATGACATTCTGAAATTCTCCAAATTTGAAAATGTCCTGGGCACATTCTCCAATATAGTATCTTGAAACAAGTCAGACTCTGCACACAGACCCAACAATATTAAATTTAATGGTGTGGCTGCATGACACATGAATGCCTATAGGAAGATGATGTCCATAGCATTTTGTTTAATAGCAGGAAGCCATCAACCAGGCTGACAGAGAGCCAGAGAGATTTTGGAGAGACAGAAGACATTTTTCTACCTCTTTACAGTTTAGCAGCAATATATGCAGTCGTATGCACAGCTAAACTGTGTTCATGTACTCTATATGTTCCCTTCCACTAAGGAAGTTCGGTTTCTTTCTGAAACTTAATTGTGGGATTTGATGGATCTCCCTCAGAGCACTGACAATTTATTTCTTGTCAAGTTTTCTGTAGGGGCTTATAAGAGTAGGGGGAATTCAGATAGCCATGCTTGATTTACTGCTTAGATGTACGTGAAGCTCCTTTAAACCAGATGTTTTGAAAAAAATCAAATATATACCAGTGTCTTTATTACTTCATTTTTTAAAAAACTTGCTGTTACTTGTGAAGGCAAAATCTCACAAGCTAGATACATAAAAAACATTTTTTTTTGTTTAGGTAGCAGTTTCCTTATTTAAGATCATTCTTGGGTTATTAGTATTTCCCATTGTTTTCAGTAGACAGTATGTCTGCTCATGAGATCACCAAATAAATCTGTCTCACTACATGAGTCAGAAAACATCTAGCTGTGGTTATAGCAGAGCTCATTCCATGATTCCAAGCTTCTGCTTGCTGCTTTAGGGAAGTTGACTTCAACTACAATAACCTTGAAACCCTGAGAGCACTGTTTTAAATATTTATGTTCTTTCTGCATACCATCATCTATTAAGAGATGGCTGCTTCTGTCTAGCCACATAATCAAAGCTCTTCATTTCATAGCACAATTACTGTAATATCTTGTATTTGATCTTGCAAAGTGCAGTTTATACTATGATATCTCTTTGGAATCATGCTGGAAAAATAATTTCTGTAGCTTGTTTCTCTGAACGTTGTCATCCCTCATTACAAAGTTTTGCAAGTTCTGCTTCTCTTGACCAGAGCTTCCCACCACTCCACTCCACCATCTAACTGTTCCATGTGGAGGTATCTGACTTCCTTTTCAGATCAGTACTGTAATCCTTGCCTTTTTCTCCATATCTCTAATTTTTTTGTGTCCATTGTGAGTATGAAAAGACGTTTTGTGTTGTTTATGCTTACATGCTGTATTTTTTGCGTGCTGCACAGAGACAGTATTATCACCTTGTAATCGCTTCTGTGAGAACTATTTCCTGTCTTTTATTCAAGAGACCTGCCCAAAAGGAGGTTTCCTGGCTGTTCTACGTACCAAAGAAAGTTAGCATTACTTAACCTGTGTCATCATTATGCCTATGTGGAGCTCAGTCAAGCGTTTTTACTGCTTGCTGTTCTCCAGTATAGATAATTCTTTTCTTAATTCAGTTAGACCTTCTGGATGTGGTTCTTTCATTGAAGTTCATACTGAAGTGTTTTATGATGCATTTGGGGCAGGCTAAGCATGCATTTGAAAATTTATATTGACTAAGCTGAAAAACAACAGTTGTATTAAGCTTCTGTGACTTGCTGGCACTTGATCAAATTTAAACTTTTATTAGGAGTGGCATGTGATCATCTTGACCCTGCTGCAGAAAATATAATGTTCTCAATATTAAGAAAAAAATTGTCCTGTTTTAAAAAATGGCTGTTACAGAAATATGTATTAGCCCATACTTACACATGTGATTATATAGTGTACTTGTAAGTTTCAAAGCTAAAACTTAGATGAGTTGTTTGTAACATTTGGTTCTTCAAATCAACATTTGTGTGTTGTTCTCTTGTATATTTTACTTCACAGGATTGAATCAAGTTCTTAGTCAACAAGCAAATCAAGAAGTTAGTCCGTTGGATAGCATGATTCAAAGACTTCAGCAAGAGCAGGACCAGAGACGTTCTGGGGAGGCAGGAACCAGTAGTACCAGCCGGATAAGCAGAGGTAGATTACTGGGGGATGGGTGGTGTAGCTTTTCTATTGAAACAGCTGAGAGTCGGAAAACATAAATCACATTATTGTGCATGATTTGTGCATTTTGTTGAACTACTAGAAAGGAGGTATGGAGCCATAGAAAATAATACAGCTTTGCCATCTTTCTCTACCTTTCTGCAAAATCTTAGGATTCTTAACATTACAAAATTAAAGTTACTGTCTGCTCAGTCAGGGAACTTGCAGCAACTGCGTTCCCTTAGAACTAACTACCCTACTGTTGAATCTGG
Organism: Aptenodytes forsteri; assembly: GCF_000699145.1. Classification (NCBI taxonomy): domain Eukaryota; kingdom Metazoa; phylum Chordata; class Aves; order Sphenisciformes; family Spheniscidae; genus Aptenodytes; species Aptenodytes forsteri. The sequence continues at coordinate 479,568 of NW_008794746.1, read as the reverse complement.
AATTGGCAGTCTACTTGATTGAATTTTGAATTGTCTCAAATAAGGAAATAGGAGGGAGAAAAGAGGAAGGAGCTGCTTGTTTCTCGGTACAGCTGTTCCATATTTTAGTGTCTTGCATTAGATTACACGGTAGTTTTCAACACTTAAAAAATCATGGTTGGCAGTCCACCTGAGTAAGCAAGAATAGCTTGTGTGTGGAAGGATGTGGAAAAATGTTGAAATTTTGCTACAGTGTAGGTGTTCGAAGGATCTTGCATGTGTGTGGTTTTGTGGAGTGTTTTGGGGTTTTTTTGGTGGTGGTGGTTTTTTTTTTTTCTTTTGACTCTTTCAATTTCTTGTCTGTAAATTTTACAGCTTGGATTCCTAATAATTTCCAGTGTTGTAGCTTCATTTTTTTGAAGGTAGAAGACTGTTTAAGGAATACATTGATTCAGTGAGATAGCTCACTGTTTTATAATACGGATGTAGAGTACAGTAGCAAGTCAGCTTCGCATAGATGTTTTCAAAAGCATTTTTAAAGAAAAGCAAACGAATGAAACATTTGCTTCACTTCAGATTGTTGATACATCTGCTCTTTTTCAATGTGAATTTTTAAGCAGAGTACTGCAGCCCAGTAGCTGTTTAAGTGTGTGTGTTGTGGTGACTATAGAAATTGCTGAAATAGTTATATTCAGTTAATATTTCATTTCTTTTGAAGTAATTAAGTGAAATTCGGGTTTTTTTCCTTTCATTTTGAATTTTTCTTTTTATGTGCTTCCCTTAGAATTTCAGGTCAGGTACAACTATCACTTTTTGACTTTTTAGGATCTGTAAGTTCTACCTCAGAAGTACATTCACCACCAAATATAGGATTAAGACGTAGTGGACAAATTGAAGGTGTGCGTCAGATGCATAGCAATGCACCAAGAAGTGAAATAGCCACTGAGCGGGACCTTGTGGCTTGGAGTCGAAGGGTTGTAGTGCCTGAATTGTCTTCTGGTGTGGCCAGGTAAATGTAGGCCAAGTTTGCAGTGAATTTTATTTTGGTGAACTTAATTAAATTGAACAGTTCTGGAATTTACATTGTCATAGAACTATTTGTGTGGTATTTTTCTATTCTGTGGTCTCATATTTCTTATAAAAATCAGTTTGAAATCGGTTGTTTGCATATCACTTGAAAAGTCTTGGAATTATAGAAGTATTGTGAATAAAAATTGACCATTTAACAAATGACGGGGTAATTTAACTTGTATATGCAATGGGACTTAGCTGCCTCAATGTTTTCTGACTTGTAGCACAAGATTACAGTATGTTATAACTCCATTTGTTCCTGCAATTATTCAGCATTTTACGGCTGGGACACTGACCTAATCCATTAGGTGCCTGAGGTGAATTTTGATTTCCAAACTGGAAATTTATTTCATTCAGTAATTAACTCTTGTGATGAATACTTATATCAGTAAGTCAAAAAACCCTACTAGCCACAAACATGAACTGCTCTAGCTTTTTGAAGTAAGATTGAAATCTTACTTTGTTCAGAAAGGGTAATTTTGAAGCCACATTGTGACTGTAAAGAGAAGAACTACTGTTCAAAGAATGTTACAAGTGTTGAACATTTATCCCTTGATTTGGAATAGGTCCTCTCAGTTGCAGTATTTTGCTTTAAAGTTAACATCTCAATTTTGTTTTTTCAGTAGGCAGGAAGAATGGAGAACAGCAAAGGGAGAAGAAGAAGTAAGGGTGTATCGATCGGAAGAGAAAAGAAAACACGTAATGAGTCACATTCAAAGAGAAAACAAAATACCTACTTTCTCTAAGGTAAATAGTCACTTGTACCTTATCGCAGTAAGAAGCATAAAATTTAACTCAATGTGTTAGGCCACATAAATTCACATTCCTCTTCTCAGTTTTAAATTTAAAAACCAGGGGTACAGGAATTTGTTTACCTCCCCAGAATGAGGAAGCATGTGTCTACTGATGTTTCACTATGTTCTGAATAAACAATGGGGATTGTTTTTAGAATCCCCTAAGTGAGAAGCCCTGCGAATCTGGTACTGGGGACATGATTTGCCGTAGGGAGTCTGTCACTATTAATCAATACATCCTGCTACTGTTGTCTACTGTCTGACATACTGTTCTGTGGAAAGGTTCAAGTAAAACTCAAGTCATAGTTCTTAACCTTAACACATTTAAATACATCTCCAAATACAGAATTGGGTATTTTCTCTCATAGTACCCTAATAATCTTATTGCAGTTTTACAGGGGATATTTCTAAGTCATGCTTTTTGCTAGAGCTGGAGTGCATTTTTCAGAAAAGAGGAAAACAGGATAGATGAAATAGAAGGGAATGGATTGTATTAAAAATGAATTGTCGTAACTGACTTGATGTTTCATATAATTTGCAAAAAAATTTAATTGTATGCCTTTATGCTCGTAAGAAAATGTGAAGGAAGTATAGTCTATATTTACAAAAATCATTTTATGTCTTGTTTGTTAGAAATTAGTTTTATCTATGCATCTCGTAAGAAAATGTGAAGGAAGTATAGTCTATATTTACAAAAATCATTTTATGTCTTGTTTGTTAGAAATTAGTTTTATCTATGCATCTTAGAAGGGCCAAAGCCCAACTAGAACTTAATCTGGCTACTGCCGTAAAAGACAATAAAAAATGTTTCTATAAATACATTAGCAACAAAAGGAGAGCTAAGGAGAATCTCCACCCTTTATTGGATGCAGGGGGAAACATAGTGACAAAGGATGAGGAAAAGGCTGAGGTACTTAATGCCTTTTTTGCCTCAGTCTTTAATAGTAAGACCAGTTGATCTCTGGGTACCCAGCCCCCTGAACTGGAAGACAGGGACGGGGAGCAGAATGAAGCCCCCATAATCCAAGGGCAAATCGTTAGTGACCTGCTACACCACTTAGAC
>NW_008794746.1:455190-475728 GCF_000699145.1 Aptenodytes forsteri | reverse complement strand
AGTTGCGGCAGGGGAGGTTTAGATTGGATATTAGGAAAAATGTCTTCACTGAAAGGGTTGTCAAGCTCAGGGAAGTGGTTGAGTCCCCATCCCTGGAGGTATTTAAAAGACATGTAGATGTGGTGCTTAGGGACATGGTTTAGTGGTGGACTTGGCAGTGCTAGGTTAATGGTTGGACTCTGTGCTCTTAAAGGTCTTTTTCGACCTAAATGATTTTATGATTCTATGATCTCGCATGCTTATCTGCTTTTCTAGCTTGGACTCGATGATCTTAAAGGTCTTTTTCGACCTAAATGATTTTATGATTCTATGATCTCGCATGCTTATCTGTGCTTTTCTAGCTAAATAACCAACTATATTTTGTAATAAAGGAAGTAAATTTTAAGTAACTGTAAAGTAGAACCCTTGCTTTGTGTTTTGTAGTATGCTTATTCTAGATGAGACTGTTTCACCCTTAATCAAAAGCTTAGTAAAATACAGGCCTTCAAGAATGCCTGCAAATCGTCCACTGAAAAGTAAAAATCATTTACAGGGTTCAAGGTGGAAAAATTAAGAAATTAAACATTAAGAACAAGTATACAAAAGGCTGTACAGCTCTTAATTTTATCAGAGTACCATACTTAATGCCTGTGCTGTTTATTATTCACTTTCTTGGGGAGGAAGGGACTGAGATTGAAAGCAATCTGAAAATAAGTAAATTTCAGATGCTTCGCAGTGCTTCTGTATTTTTTAATAATGATGAATTCAAGTTTATATGCAGTAGAAAGAGTAAATTTGAGATGGGCAAGTTTCTACTTGGTACTAAACTTGAGTGTTCAGTTTTGCTTCTATTTTCATACTCAACCAAAGTAAAGCTTTCAAAAGAAGTGAGATGAACACTCCCCCACCCCCAAACAGTCCCCTAATAATTTTAGAATTTTTTATTAAATTTCTTAAGTTTTTCTTCAGTTTCTTTCTTGTATTAAAAGTGTGTGCATTGCTATCATAAGAAATTATACCGACATGCTAATTTCAATGCTGCAGTCACCAACATTAAGTGTGTTTGCCCAAGATAAAGCAAATATTTTTTCAGTGTATGTCCAGTTTTTGTACATAGAGGGAAGAAGCTCTTTGCCACTTACAGTTTTGGAGGTGGCCATTGCAGGGCTCACTAATGAAATACCAGGACATCAGAAATATTGGTAACTTCTGTTTATCTCTTGGGAATAATAGAAAATGGGCTTCACAAATTAGATTTTAACAGTTACTTCTTGTCTTGAGGGGATGTATTTTGGTGCTGAATTACAGACTTTCTTCTAGTTTAATTAAACGATTGCACTGCTCAAGGGTGGGGTTTTTTTTTCTTTTTTTCTTTTCTTTTTTTTTCCTTCAGCTACTGCCTAGTCAAAAGATCCTTCCTGATAACGTTAATTCCTACCAACTTAGCCTTAAATTTCTAGTTGGGTTACACTTTTCCTAAAGTAGCACTAGGATATAAAAATAGCAGAGTAGGCTAGTTGGTCCAGCATTTTGGTTTCAGCAATTACTTTTATTACATCTTTCAAACAAAGAAACTTAATATGGATGTTTTTGAAAATCTTTTCTCAGAGGAGAAATTTTTTAGTCTCCAAACTTTAAAGGTAGCACTGGATCCTTTTGAGCCCCATACTTTCGTTGTGGATATTTATGCTGTTAAAATCCTTCAGAGCAAAACCTAGCTTAGGAAAACCTTTCTTCAGTTTCTTATATTTATCCAGAGAAGAATGTGTCCTTCATTTATCTCAGTCCCTGGAGGGTCTGTGATCTGGATTCTGATGCCCAGAATATGAGAGGTAACTTGGTAAATCCTTTAGTCACTTCCCACCTTCGTCCTGAGGAAATAGCAGACAGTCATGGTCTCTGCACTTGAGTATGTCACTAAATTTTCCGTATAGAAATTATTGCTGAACTCAGTAACACTTTCAGAACATTTAAATAAATCCTTCTTAGACCCTACAGGATACTTTTTTTTTATGGCATCTCAGAACAAAAAACTCATATTCTTCCATAGTTTATTCTTCATTAAAGGTGTCTCTTTTTGCAGGACTCGATTTGTTGAGAAGTACATTAATTTAAATCCCTTGAGATAAATCTCAGAGGGATTCAGAAATGAGTAGATATCAAATGGGCTTTAAATAAGCAAATTTGCAAGAAGAAAAGGGTGCTTGATCCCAAGTGATTGAACCTCCCAATTAAATAAACTGCTCAGATTTTAGCGATTTTCGTTGTTGCTTATGGTTAGCATGAGCAATGCTTTTGCTCAGTAGTGTCTGAACAATTGGAATGGTGAATTGGAATTGTCATCTTCTGTAGTGTCCATAATAAAATCAAATAAATACCTGGGAAAAGAAGCAAGATTGACTGCACTCCAAAAACTGCTGTGTGATATTTTTAGGTTTTTTAAAAATAGGAATTAGTAACTTAATTATAGCAACTCTTCTGTTGCTGTTCTTTACAGTGACTGTGTGGCTTTAAATACAAGCTGTGTTAGGTTGAAGATAGAACCGGAAAGTACTGTGTAGATCTTCCTTTTCCTTGAGTGCATGCAGTAGGTCTTGGTACTGATACCTTGTAATTTATATTACAGTCCTGTTGTGAGACTACAGTCCTTTTGTGTTGCATAGTGAATTCTTAAGGGTTTAATGAGAGAATTTATGATCTAGAGGAGATGTAGAACACCTCAAACAAAATACGGGGGAAAACATTATCTTCTAGTAATCTATAGACCTAAGAATTACAGCGTCAAGAATTCTAGAAAGTGTGTCGTTCTACAGTACTGTAAGCTGGTCTGGGAACAGAGTAAACAGGGCTTGTATTAAAACATTGTCCTCATATGCAAATTTAGTTGTATTCACACCAGTAGGAAATACTAATTTTTATATCAAATTTTGAAATTTATCGGTTCTGTTCATATAATAATGATAAAATAATATTTTCTTCTGTTCCCTTCTAACTGAAAGGAGTCAAAAATACAGTCGTAAAAGGCAAAAGAGGGCAGGAACAAATGTTAGCATTTTGGATTACAAGCTGAAGCGTAGGTCAGTAAGGAAGAATACAGAGCAGCTGTAATTACTTTTTGAGGAGATTCCAAAGTCCTGTTACTAATTTTTAGTCCAGGGTCACTATAGGGTGTGTTAAAAGTAGTACAGAATTGTGGCTCTGCTTATCTTCTTTAACAATATCTGCAACTTGGATGGAAGTCACATAAGCATTCTGATATTTAAAGTTAGAAAACCCACACCTATCTGACACAGGTCATACTGAGAAGTGTTTGTATGTGATTGCTTGAGGGACTAATGGAGTTGTGTGGGAGAACCGAAAAGCTTGGGTATTTTGACCTGAATAGTATTTAGTATCACAGATCTGCATGTCAAATGAAGAACTCGGTTTCACTTTCAAAGTTACTGGTGAGGAATAGGGTTTTCTCTAATTATTATTAAATAAAAACACTTTAAAAAACTAAAAACCTTAATGATAGAGGATAGAATGTGGCATTGGAATTTTTATATTTTCAAAGTGGAACTGTATTTCAAATTACTTTTTTTCAGGAGCATGTCAAAGATGAGAAGTGAGATAAATAACATGCTTAGGTAAACGTTCCCAGTCCAAGTAATTAGAGTATTAGTTTATTAAACTACTGGGGTTACAAAGGATTTTAATAAATATTAAAGAGCATGAAATTTCTGTACGCTACAGGGTTGATACGTTGTGTGTCCTAGTAAAAAAATTACAAAAATGGAAAAATTTGTAATTACCATTAAGTGGAAATTATAAGCAGAAATTTCAAAGAATTAAGATTGGAGATTGTTACGGATGGACAAAAGTAAGCATAGGCCTCTGTTGTGACAGGTGCGAATGACTATTGTAAACTAACAGAAACCAGTGAGGAGAGACGTGTGCATTGTTTTGCTGAAGGTAGCTTAGTTGTGTCCTCAAAAGTAGTAATTTTTCCACTTACATGTTACTTAAACACTACTTCCAGGTAAATCAGCAAGATGTTAAGAGGAAAATAATCTAAAACCCAAGAGACTAGTGCTTAGTGTCCGTTATCATCACTGCTTTTGGAATAGTTCTCACTAATTTCTTACACATATGTGATGTGGTAAGAGTAAAAACTAAGTAATTACAAGCACTCATCCAGACTTGAGGAGAATATGGAAGGATGTTCTTTAGCCAAAGAGAAAATGACAGGACAAGAGGCAGTGGGCACAAACTGCTGAAATAAAGTTTTGCCTGAACGTAAGGAAGCACTTCACTGTGAGGGTGACTGAGCACTGGCACAGGTTGCTCGGAGAGGCTGTGGACTCTCCAACCTTGGAGATACTCAGAAGTTGTCTGGACATGGTCCTGGGCAACTGGCTCTAGGTGGCTCTGCTTGAGCAGGGGGTTGGACAAGATGACCCCCAGAGCTCCCTTCCAACCTCAACCATTCTCATCAGATTTTGGCCAAGCTGTGTTGAATAGGAGTGATGTTAAAATACATTTTTTGGCAAGATGTGAAAGATGTGTACCTTATGGTCCCTTTTCTGGTCCCTGCTTGAGCAGTGGGGTTGGACAAGGTGATATCCAGAGGTCCCTTCCAACTTCAGTCATTCTGTCATTCTGTTACTTGTGGATAATTATTTGTGCTTTGTTTTCCTTTTTTTCCCCCATTCTTGTCTTGGCATTGCATCTTTCCCAAAGCAGTTTGTTACCCTTTGGCATCACCGTGGCTCAATATTATACAGTGATGTTACTTGCTTTCGTGAAGGAATGATTTTTTGGAGGGTGGGTTGGGATGGGTTTTCTCCTCAAACTTTCAACTGCCAAAAGAGAAGAACTCTTTCCAAAACCAGAGAGTAATGCAAAGCACTTCAGGTTTCCAAGGATCCCATAGTTCTAGTGTAAGTAGGAAAAAGCTATGTTTATAATCATTTGAGAAATCTCGCCTCTGAATAGAAATGGGGATGTAAATTTTTAGGACTTTTGTTTCTAGAGGGAAGACAAGAGCATTACAATCAGGCTGTAATGTAGGTTCTGCAAAATATGTCCGCAGTATTGTAAAGCATACTTGACTAATATGTTTCATTGGGCTTATGTGATTCCATTTCTATTGTCCATGCTTCCTCATAATGTGTTTCATGATGCTGAGAGCCAGATGGGCTTTATTTTAAAAAAAAAAAAAAAAAAAAAAGTTGCAATTCAGTAACAGAAGCAAGTTGCTGTAACGCTGGCTTTTGTGACCTCTCTGCTTTGGCCGTGAATCTTGAGAGCTTGACGAGAAGTGAGCAGCAACAGAAGGCTTAGGGACAGAAGGCTGTGTGATGGGCTCAGCCACTAGTCTTAGGGCTGCCTCGGAGCTGTTCTGGGTCAGGTCAGAGCAGCTTGAGGAGATGCGGTATGTGCTGCCAGTTTGAATCCAGAAGAAGGAATACCCCAGGTCTCTAAAGTCTTGGGCAATGTTAAAATGCCGATTGCTGAGCAATCCCATTAGAAGTCTCTCTGGTAGATGTGCTGTCGGTGGTAGCTTCCCCAGCTTGAATTCACTGGACAGAACAACAGAAACACAGTGCTCACTGAATAGAGCATAGAGCAGTTTCACGTTGGTCCTATGTGCTTTGGTGAATACTGTAACGCAATTGTACAGGTCGGTGTGCTGGCCTACCCTACTGAACTGTTGCAGTCATGCCTGAAAAAGGCGTGTATCTTCTAACAGGGAGGGTAGGAGAAAAGCTCTAGCTACCAGAGTTCTGCATTTTAAGGAAAATTGTCGTGGCTAAGAAAAAAACAAATCTTAGGTACTGCTGCTTAGCCAAGTTCTAGTACAGTTTTCACCAAAAAGTGTTTTGGTTCTTTTCCTCAAGGAGAAAATTTAACTTCATGAACCAACTTTCATCATACATGATAGGGAAGATCATCTCTTTCCTACAAAAGAAAAAAAATCCAAGAGGAATAGGTACAAGCAGTCTGCCCTACTAGAAGGCTCTGATAATATTAGTACCTTTCTGTGGCTTGCTCCAGTTCTGCTTTCTTCATCTCTGGAACTGTTTTTTCAACCATATCAGCACCTAATAGGTTAGATACCTGAGGTTTCCCTTATGGAAGAAAGAGAGCACTGGGGAAGCGTACCTCCTTTTTTTGGCATCGAGGAATGTGTCCAGAAACTATTTCATTGGGTCTGAGCTAGGCTGAAGTTCAAATATGCATGCCAAAAAAATTAGCACAAAACTCTTGAAATGAGATTGTAGCTCTTGATTTTTTGCCGCGGATTGGGGAACTAATACAAGATTACACACTTCATGTTGAGAGCAGGTGTTTGCATAATGTATATTATACAGGAGGAACAAAATCTCTTTATGCTGGAGTGTGAAGTGTTTCTTAATTACAGCCTTATTGCATTCTTCTAAGCTTCATAAGAACTCAGATTCTTTCCAACTGACTCATTCATTTGAACTCTTCCATGCATCATCTTACCATTTACATGCCTTTACTTGGTAACAGTCATCTCTGTATGCTAAGGGATGTATTGCTGTATAAGTCTCTCTTCTAATAGATGGGACTCCTCAGTTGCACAATAACACACTCTGGAGTTCCCTGTAAGAATCCCCTTTCCTCTGATGGCCGTTTTTAGTGTAATTTTGAGCTGTTGCAAGCTCTTAGCAGCCTATCAGTAGTTAACTGATAAGTACCTTGTAGAGAATGAAGAGTTTTAATAATTCAAGATAAGAATTTTCTATTATATCTGAGAAGAAATTTTAATTATTTCCAGAATATACTGAACTGCTTGGTGCTTACGTTCAACTATGCATGTGGAGTGTTTTCTTCAGCAGATCTTTAGTTTTGGACTTGTGGCCTGTTTTGAATTTAGTGATGTTGAAACTTGTAGCTTTTTGCTACTGCAAAAATTGCTTCCTAGAATATTATTATTAAAGAAAATGCTATGTATTAAAAAAATGTATACTCAAAAATGATGTATTTTGACTTTCGTGTCTTCACAGAACCATTCTCATGATCATTTACTAGACACTAGCGACTCAAGAAAACAGCAAGCTAATCAGCACAACTACCGTACAAGATACGCCGTAGAAGAAACTGCAAGGCCTGCTGAAGAGTTAGAAAATGGACACAGTTCCTCAGATGTAAGATCCTTATTCATGAGGCAATCTTATATACTCCATTTTTACTCATTAAGCTCCTGCTGCAGCTAATAAAACATTGTTTCTAGTGGAAACTCAGGTTACGATTTTCACTGTGCATTTTCTTTAACCTCTTTTAAAAATTGATGTTGAATTAGGTTTTCACATGCTGTTGTGTGTGTTCAGTTTTGACTAAAAAGTAATTGACAAAAGGGAGAAATGCTCATTTGTAAGGGCATTTTGCAAAGTATGTGTGTGCAATGTTAAATCTTCCCTGTATTTGTGAGCCTAATCAGTATGGCCCATATGGCCTATCAGTACAGTCACTGGCTCTAGGTGGCCCTGCTTGAACAGGGAGATTGGACAACCCTTTCTGTGGCTTGCTCCAGTTCTGCTTTCTTCATCTCTGGAACTGTTTTTTCAACCATATCAGCACCTAATAGGTTAGATACCTGAGGTTTCCCTTATGGAAGAAAGAGAGCACTGGGGAAGCGTACCTCCTTTTTTTGGCATCGAGGAATGTGTCCAGAAACTATTTCATTGGGTCTGAGCTAGGCTGAAGTTCAAATATGCATGCCAAAAAAATTAGCACAAAACTCTTGAAATGAGATTGTAGCTCTTGATTTTTTGCCGCGGATTGGGGAACTAATACAAGATTACACACTTCATGTTGAGAGCAGGTGTTTGCATAATGTATATTATACAGGAGGAACAAAATCTCTTTATGCTGGAGTGTGAAGTGTTTCTTAATTACAGCCTTATTGCATTCTTCTAAGCTTCATAAGAACTCAGATTCTTTCCAACTGACTCATTCATTTGAACTCTTCCATGCATCATCTTACCATTTACATGCCTTTACTTGGTAACAGTCATCTCTGTATGCTAAGGGATGTATTGCTGTATAAGTCTCTCTTCTAATAGATGGGACTCCTCAGTTGCACAATAACACACTCTGGAGTTCCCTGTAAGAATCCCCTTTCCTCTGATGGCCGTTTTTAGTGTAATTTTGAGCTGTTGCAAGCTCTTAGCAGCCTATCAGTAGTTAACTGATAAGTACCTTGTAGAGAATGAAGAGTTTTAATAATTCAAGATAAGAATTTTCTATTATATCTGAGAAGAAATTTTAATTATTTCCAGAATATACTGAACTGCTTGGTGCTTACGTTCAACTATGCATGTGGAGTGTTTTCTTCAGCAGATCTTTAGTTTTGGACTTGTGGCCTGTTTTGAATTTAGTGATGTTGAAACTTGTAGCTTTTTGCTACTGCAAAAATTGCTTCCTAGAATATTATTATTAAAGAAAATGCTATGTATTAAAAAAATGTATACTCAAAAATGATGTATTTTGACTTTCGTGTCTTCACAGAACCATTCTCATGATCATTTACTAGACACTAGCGACTCAAGAAAACAGCAAGCTAATCAGCACAACTACCGTACAAGATACGCCGTAGAAGAAACTGCAAGGCCTGCTGAAGAGTTAGAAAATGGACACAGTTCCTCAGATGTAAGATCCTTATTCATGAGGCAATCTTATATACTCCATTTTTACTCATTAAGCTCCTGCTGCAGCTAATAAAACATTGTTTCTAGTGGAAACTCAGGTTACGATTTTCACTGTGCATTTTCTTTAACCTCTTTTAAAAATTGATGTTGAATTAGGTTTTCACATGCTGTTGTGTGTGTTCAGTTTTGACTAAAAAGTAATTGACAAAAGGGAGAAATGCTCATTTGTAAGGGCATTTTGCAAAGTATGTGTGTGCAATGTTAAATCTTCCCTGTATTTGTGAGCCTAATCAGTATGGCCCATATGGCCTATCAGTACAGTCACTGGCTCTAGGTGGCCCTGCTTGAACAGGGAGATTGGACAACGTGACCTCCAGAGGTCCCTTCCAGCCTCAACCGTTCTGTGCTTCTGAGCTACAGTGGAGAAATGAGTAATAAGAGTATATAAGGTTCGTACTGGGTTTTTGTTTGATATTAATTGAAAAAATGTGGAAATACCACATTAAAAAGGGCTGGAAATAATTTTCAAAAAGGTAAAGCTAGCCTTTTTAAATGGAGATTGAGGAGCACTCAGGTCTCCACTGGCTATATGTTAAAAAAATGTTGCTCTACACTATGCATCTGTCCAAGCATAGATACTGTCTTACTTCTTTTTGTTTAAAGTCCATTAAAGTAAAGTATCTGCAAACTAAAATGCCTTTTTTAATGACATAAAGCTCTTACAATGCTCTTAAGTTTATAACACATATAAAGCCTAGAAGAGTCTTAGTCATATTGTCATGTATTGTAACTTTTTGAGTTCCAAAGAAAATGCTTTCTTTTTCCCTGTTCTCCGCTCCACCCTCCTACCTCCCCCTCACGCTTTGTTAGGAAGGAGAAGTAGTAGTTGCCAGTGGTGGAACATCAGAAGATGATGAAAGAGCATGGCACAGTGATGGCAGTTCTAGGTAAGTGACAGTATACCTTACAGAGAAAAGTCCTGCTGATAAATTGTAAATAATCTTCTCTGTAAACAGTTAATTAGTAATAACTAAAACTTGCGCACATTTAGAAGAAAAGATGAAAAAGAACTTAAAACTTTCAGGATTTCATTTTCAGCTATATTACTAAAATTTAGGGAAGGTTTCATCCTTGTTTGCCAGAAGCAGAATTGTTTCCGATTGGTTTTGCAGGAGGGTTATTCTTCGCAGGTACACACACGCTTCAGGCATGTGGTAGCAGTTTCCTGTGACTGTCTGAGCTGTGTAACTGCCTCTGCTGACTCTTGGTTTGAAATTAGAGAGCAAAGATCGAGGTAGCTTCAACCGATCCTTTGTTTCTTCTTTAGCAGATTTTTTTTTTTGTTAACTTCTGGTTTTAAATAGCTTTGAACAAAAGTCCTGAGAACAATATCCAGACTTTAACATGTGTCATCCTGAACTGACCAAGTGAAAAGTAGATTTACTTCTAGTGATGTTAGAAGTTAAGAAGCTTCTTACAAGACTGAATGATCTTAAGGCTTTGGGTTTACTACCATGTAAATTGTAGATAGAATATAGGGTTTTAGGCACTGGTTTTAACTATTAAAATATTGAAATTATCTAGACTGTTAACTATAATCTTGTATTTGGTTGTATCCTATAATCCAATGCACTCTGAATTGCTTTTTAACTTCTGGTTTTTAATTTCTTTTTTTGTTTGGCATATCATAACGTAGTGACTACTCTAGTGATTATTCTGACTGGACAGCAGATGCAGGAATCAATCTGCAACCACCAAAGAAAATTCCTAAAATTAAAACAAAGAAAGCAGAAAGTAGTTCAGAGGATGAAGAAGGACCTGAAAAACAAAAGAAGCAAATTAAAAAGGAAAGGAAAAAAGGGATTGAGGAGAAAGATGGACCATCAACATCACCAAAGAAGAGGAAACCCAAAGAGAGAAAACAAAAGGTTAGATGTTCTTTGTATATTACAGGACGTTCACTCCTACTGTTTTAGAAAGAATTAGATGAATGGTTCTGTTACGTATACAACTTAATATTGTCTAATTTGAAAACTCATCATTACTTTTACTAGTAATAAATGATAATTACTGACTCTTGTAAGTCAAATGATAGATTGCTGTAATGATATACTTTCTAAATATGATGCGTTTCACTTAAGGAATGCTTTTAATGTCCTTAACACCATCTTTTCTCAGGCCAGAAAGTTCCTTTCTATGGATGTATTGAGTGTTGGTATAACATGTGCCTGTATTTTTTCAGCTGTACTGTCTCTCTCCCCACTTAATTGCAATTTCTTTTAGGTCTGCACAATCATGTCATTTTTTTCTGTCAATTCCACAATGTATGATATTTGCATTATGCTTGCCACTGTACTTCCATCAAGGGGAATTTCACTTGATCAGGGTTTTGTTGTTGTCTGTTTTGTTTGCTTTCTAATATAACCATGTAATTCCAGTTTAGATCAGTACATGGAAATTTTCAGTGACTTTTGTTACTTTCAGTGTGTTGTGGTTTTGGGGGGGTGTTGTTTTGTTTTTAATTAAGTGTTAGATCAGAACACTTGGGTTCTTCATTCTTTCTTTACAGAGACCAGAAGTGATCTTTCTGGTAGATGCTAATTGCTTTCATAAGCTCATAGCTTCTATTTTTGCAATACCCGAGGAAACCAACTGTATCATCTAAGTAACTAAATAACTGTATTTTGTTTATGTATAAGATTAGGAGTCCTCAGCATTCCTTAAGATCATTATTTCGGCATTTCAGCCCTCATTAGAAGGTAGACTGACAAAACAGCTGTTTTAATATGCAGGTTGGCATAGTATCAGCTTTACTGTGAATCTTTGGTAAGACATGCAGGATGTTAGGTGTTAGGCTACTTTTTGGTTATTGTCGTTGGTTGTAGCGTCAATACTAATAGTATCTTGGTATTTACACGGTCTGAAATCAGAAGAAGGTATGAGATCAGGAAAATAAATGGTGGGGGTTTTTTTTAATGGTTGAAAGCTCTAGTTTAGCTTTTTGTTATAAAATAAGACTGGCTGACAGCCTCGTATTTCCACTTAGATAAAAGCTGAACTGAGTGTTGTGGGAATCTTGCATCCATTTTGGTCCCAGTTATCAAGAGGCAGGAGGTCTTTGATTCCAAAAATATCAGACTTAGATATTTCAGATTTTTAAAGATGAACTGCTCCATTCTTGAATCACAAGAAAATATTAGGCTGGAAGGAATATCAGAAAATCATCCCTCTCCCCCTAGGTAGGATTATTATACCTGTCATTCCTGACAGATGTTTGTCTTTGAAGTTTCTTGTGGTGGAGATTCTATCTCCTTACTGGGCAAAGAGCTCACAGTCCTTACTGGTAGAAAGTTCTTCCTGTTTCCTGAACCTTCTTTCCATTGAGGAAAGAAGTTTTGACTATCTTTATAGCCATGCACAGAATCTTAGGAATTAAGAAAGGAGTAGAGAAAGAACGTCATTCTTCTCTATTAATGCATGGGCTGTCGGGATCTTGAATGGTGCTTACATTTCTAATCCTCCTCCACCAAATCAATCTAAAACTTCACAGCAGTGAAGAAGAGCAAGAAAGGAGAACCCAGGAAGACCAAAGGGTACAGAATATTTTTTCTTTGGGGCAGACACAAAGAGGCTGACTCTTAAAAGGGAGAGAGTTTAGAGGAGATGCGATAAAAAAGCTTTTATAAAACTATGAATGGTTTAGAAATTAGTAAGTGCAGAATGATCTCCTTCCTTATTTTGTTACAGTGAGATGTAACACCCAGTGACACAGACATGAAGCTCAAAAAAGAGCCCTTTTCCTATTCGACCCCCACCCCCCAAAAGCAAACAAAAACCCCAAACCACCTGAGCGTGTAATCAGGTTGTGGAACTAATTCCTAAAGGATTTAGTAGTTTCAGAAATGATTAGACAAATTCACTGGGACTAGTCTCTTCCTGATGGTTAACTGTGATGGCCTGAGTTCAGGCTTGCTTTCCAGAGGGTGTTAAACTGATTATTAATGTGTGACGTTACAACAAAGGAAGATTTTCTGTTTAAAGGCTATTTCTCATTACCTTCCCATAATTCACCAATGAGCTAGACAGACTTTGCTCTGATGCAGTGCATCAGTTTTTCATAACAGACCTGCTTGAACCTGAAAATCCACAAGTTGCTACTATGTCAGTGATTTATTGCAATGGGGAGGTTCTGGTTTGATTTTTTTTTTGTCTGTCTGTTTGTTTGTTTTTAACTGTGTGTATGCTTTTTCCTGTGGTACACACCGTACTCCTGTGGTGCACTCAAAGCAGTTCCCATCCTGGTGAAACCACGTTTGAATTTGTGCAATGGAGTTAACACTTGGAGTATCCAATTTGCAGTCCAGGGATCCAGAGTCTTCCATCAGTGGCTATATGGAGTGGATTTCTGTACAACCGTCCAAGGTTGCTTTCTATATGTGCACAAGATGCTGTTAATAATTTCAAAGCAACCTTGCTTGGATGGTTGTATAAAAAACTGCTTTGTCTGGCCTATTAGGTATAGACATGCAGTGTGCACCTAGGACCAGCAACTACAGTGAGCTTCGTTACTTACAAATAAATGATGTGGACATACAATCTGAAAATGCAATTTCACAGCACGCTGTAGTAAATATGCCAGTAGGTAATGTGGATGTGCCCAATCTGGGTCATTTTTCACATGCTTTACCTCTACTTATGTTTGTTAATCTCTTCCTCCTCATTTTGTGGGATTCCTTAACTGGAGGCAGCTGTATAGTTGTAGTGTCTTATGGGCCAAGGCAACTGTGTGAATTTGGTTAAAGAGAATGGCATATTTCAGTTTTACCTTTTTGGGCATGCGTCATAGTTACTGGAGTGTTAATAAATTCAGTCTTTGTTAGAAGAGCCCCACTACCACCACCCCAAAACTAACAAACTAAAAAAACCCTAAAAAACCCACTTAGTTTTTCAGATTATTAATGTTTTTGGTCTTGGTGTTACTGTAAGCAGTTAAGCAAGATTTATCTTCACACTGGCAATAATTTCCTTTTTACATTAAATATTCTTAAGAAATGGCAGTTGATTTTAATAAAACACTTCCCAAAATACAAGGCCCCCCCAGATGTTAGTTTATTTGTATTAATCTTTTGTGTGCATTTTCTTCAGAGGCTGGCTGTAGGAGTTCTGGCAGAAAATGGTTTGACACTGGAAGAATGGCTGCCTTCAGCATGGATTACAGACACTGTTCCTCGTCGGTGCCCATTTGTGCCACAGATGGGGGATGAGGTATTGTAGTTTTTCCCTCTGTGTTCCTGCTTCTTTCAGCTTGTTTTTGCCTTTTTTTATTTTCATCTGTGCATTTTTTCCAGAGATTTGATACCATTTATTATCAGAATATTTTAGGTTTTCTTCAAAACATTCTTTGATCTGGCTAAAATTTACTTTCGCTTCCTTTAGTCTTTCCCATACTTAAAAAATATTCTGCACAGTGTTGCTTTGACTTTTTTTTTATTCCATGCTGTTGCAGTAACGTTCCTTCTTGTACTGTGTTGTGTGTTATTTGACACGTATATACAACCTGTGTGAGATACTTTTATCTAGTGAAACTAGTCCTTAGTTGTAGAGCATCTTGTACGCTGAAGGATAGGTAAGAAATGAAATACAAATTTAAGTTGTTTGGGACTTGAAGTAAAAACCAGGAATTGAACCTCTGGGGGAGGGTGGTTTTTTTGTGTTGTTTCTCTTTTAAATTCATTTGTTCTGAAGAAAATCTGATACTGTCCTTTTCACTTGTGTTCCTGATATCAGAAAACTTCTGCTGGTCTCTTACAACAGAAACCCACAAGAAAAGTTTTGTATATATATGTATTTTATATGAATTAGACTGTGAACACTTTGTAAACATGGCATAGATGTCTCAAAATACAGTAGCAAAAGGACACCCACCAATTTTCTACTTTGAAATATATAGCATGTGAACATTACAGTGAATTGTATGAATAAGTAGTATCCAATAGAAGGCAATCTTGAAAATCAGAGTCTGTGCATGTTTCCTAAAATCCCCTCAGGTTAAAATAAGAGGAAATAGCTGGCTTATGCTGTAATGTGTAGTCTGTTGGCTCTTCAGGGAGCAGCGTGTTTCTGAAGTGCTAAACAGGGTTCTTCTATAGTTCACACCTTCAGAATGCAGTTGGAGAAATACTTGATGTGGTAACAAAGTTGATTAACTTTGGTCTTGAGCTAGAGCTGTTTGTAGGTACCCCCTTAGAAACTGAATTGGAAGCAGAGGTTGCATGTGCAAGCAGTTTTGTTTTTACTGGATCACTTCACTGATGCAGTTCACAGCACAGCTATGCAAAAATTACATCGGCATTGCTAGTGAGTGAGGGAAGGAGCACTTTTAAGTCGAGAGTTGCAACTGGAGAAAATGCGTATGTATTTATACCCTCCAGCAAGCGTGTTTTGGAGACTGTGCCGTTCAAAAGATCAATTCCAAATAAATATATTTGGTGCCTGATACCATCTGGATACAGGGAAGCAGCCAAGGATTTATCTGTACCATATTACCCGGGAGACTTTAACATCGTGTCGGTTTAGTAAGATAAACTGGTGTGTTTGGTTTGGCACCTGCTGAACAGCTTGTGCAATGTGTATTAGGAATATCTAAGTAGGATGCATTCTTTTGCTGAAAAATGTTTTATATTGGTGAACAGGAAATTTCCTGTCCTGTGCCTAGAAAGTAGGAGTAGTCGCACCAATAGAGAGTATGTTTGTAATCAAACTGCTCTGTCTAAAATTCCATCTCTGATACTTGCCCTCCCCAGATTTGCTTAAGATGTGAAAAGAAGCTATTCATCTGGAAAGTTATTTGTGAGATCCACAGAAATAAAAGATCGGTTTAATTAGAGAAGTATGATGAGAAGAGGTCTCGTGTGCCTTTCAATGTTTTATAAGATTTGGGAGGAGAGATATTTCAAATTCGTTCTTACAGCTGTACAAACAAGTAAGAAAAAACAGTAATGCTATATTTAGTTATACTCAGTGCATAAGAATAGCACGTACCATCCCTTTTCCCTTTCTGAATACTGCCATTTACAGACCTTTGTCATGTGTCTTGAGGAGCAGTGGAAACATACCAGAGAGATGGGACTGCAGTTTCCCTCTCTGAGTATCAAAATACAATGCATATTCGTTGGAGCATTCTGCCATTAACACGATAAAGAACAGTTTTGTCTGGGTACTATAAGAAACGTGCAGAAGCAGGAATCTATCGATAAAGATTAAAAATACAGTTTCCTGGAAAAAGGCATAAATTCTTTTTTCCACAGATAATCTTTCTAATTTGTTCTTCTG
Organism: Aptenodytes forsteri; assembly: GCF_000699145.1. Lineage (NCBI taxonomy): Eukaryota > Metazoa > Chordata > Aves > Sphenisciformes > Spheniscidae > Aptenodytes > Aptenodytes forsteri. The sequence continues at coordinate 459,757 of NW_008794746.1, read as the reverse complement.
ACAGAAGATGCAATGCTTAGAGCCATTTACAAAAAAATGTGTCACTTCTGTAAACAGTAGGTTGAATTTATGTAGAGGTTTAGCAGAAACAGTAAGTGTAGGAGGAATTGTTTGTAGCCTGTGCCACTAAGTGGATTTTTTTTGTTTTGATTCACTGGAAGGTACAGGAAACAATTGTCACAACATTGAAAGTGTAATTTAAATTGGTATTATTTTAGATCTGTCTCTCAGCAACCTCTGTTCCTTTTCCTGCCAGTTAGATTCAGACAGTGCATAGGAGATTCTCACTGCTTTCATGCCTTCTGTAACTACTGTGCGTTTTTTTTTCCCTATGAGGATATTGTGTATGTCGAATACTCTGAAACACAGGAGTTGAAAAAAAATTGTGCCTGAGTCCTTTTCCATTTAAAAAAAAAAAATTGCCATGTGATATTAAGAAAGTTCAGTAACTGCTAATGTAGAAACTTGGCAGACATTTATAATGTTTTATGATACAACAGTTTTGGAAAGCATGTGGAAATACAAATATTAGTGTGTTTATTTGTATAAATGTATTTTAAAACTTATTGAGGGCTTTTCACTCTGCTTTTTTTGTTGTGTTAGACCTTTACATTTAAGCTATTGTTAGCCTATTTGATGGAAATCCCATGTTTATGGCTTGGGGCACTTTTAGAGGATTTTTTATTTGGAATGCATCGGACCTGGAATACAGCTGTTTATCATATATTTGTTCTAATTAGTTTGAGGAACCTCTGTTTCACATTTCAGATACATTCCTTGAATATATGTTTACGGTTTTCAGGTTACTACTTCATTACAGTGATGGTTTATAACAAAAACATTCATCCACATGGTGTCATATACAACAGGATCAAAGTAAAACTAATAGACTCTGGATATCTGAACCATGGAAATTTATAGTGGAAGGATTTGAAAATTCTTAATAAGCTCTTCAGATGTCTGTTTTCAGTTTGTTCATGTCTTTGTTAGGGTGTTTGGTAGTATGGAATCGCATACCAAAATCTTACCAGAACAGTGACAAACAGCTGAATTTTTGTTCTAGAATTTTTCTTGTTCAAAAAAAATACTATTAGCCAGATAGTGAATTTAGTGATACTTGATTGTCATCTTAGGGCTGTCCTACAGTGATGTGTAACGGGGTGGATTAGTGGAATTTGTGTTACTGTCATTGAATTGTTCTATAGTGCGATGATAAATAGAGGTTTTTGTTACTGATTTTGTTTTGGTCTCACATGTGTAGTTTAGGATATTTTGCTCACAAGGAAAATGGTATTCTAAATCTTTCCTACTTTTTCTGTAAATGTTTCTATGATACCAGCCTTAATTGTCCACCACTTACTTTTTGAGAACCTGTGATTTTTGCGGGAAGACAGTGGAAAAAATTTGATGATAAAATAGAAAGTACGCACGTTTTATGGCAGCAATATCCTAGCATTTCAACTCGTCAAAGCCTTTGTTAGATAACTCTCACATTTCACTTTTAGGTCTACTATTTCCGACAAGGTCATGAAGCATACGTTGTAATGGCTAAGAAGAACAAAATATATAGTATTAATCCCAAGAAACAACCATGGCATAAAATGGAATTACGGGTATGACTTTCATTTCTATTTGGCATCTTAATATTAAAAATAGTTTGGAAACTAACTGAAAGAAGATTCTTGATACAGATGTTTCTGATGTTGTGCTCTTATTATTTTAAGATAAGGGAAAAAAATTAATTTAATAGTCAAATGAAATCAGACCTTAAACTGTACTTCTTTTTCCATCTGCTTGAGCAGATGAGGTGGTTACACTTCATAGCAAAATATTTTTCAAACAAGTTACATTGTGAAATAATAGCTTGTTTTGAAAGACTAAATTTCAGATACTTTATTTTGACTTGTTCTGGCAGAGATCTGGTCTTTTCAGTATACCTGTATTTTCACGTTTCAGAAAGTTATTATAGTCACCTTACCTTCAGTGGTGGTACATAACATTTTGTTTATTCCAGGAGCAAGAGCTGATGAAAATAGTTGGGATTAAGTATGAAGTGGGATTGCCTACTCTCTGCTGTCTTAAACTAGCTTTTCTTGACCCTGATACGGGTAAACTAACTGGAGGATCATTCACCATGAAGTAAGGAAAGCAATATTATATTCAAATTGGGGGCTTTGTTGCTGGGGTGAGGTTGAAAATTAGAGATACCATTAATGTCACATCTTGAGCTTTTGCTTTTGAAGTGTTGAATTCAAAGTGTTAATTCTTTCTGTAAGTGCTTTACTTTATGCTTTTGCTGTTTTATCACTTAATAGTTGTGTGTTCTGTTGTAATTAGGTACCATGATATGCCAGATGTCATAGATTTCCTAGTTTTGAGGCAGCAGTTTGATGATGCAAAACATAGGCGATGGAATATAGGTGAGTTGTGTGGGGAGTTTTTGGGTGTGTGTTCTTTTTTTTTTCCTAAGTGTCTACCTATTTTCATGATAACTTATTAAAAAGTAGGTTACGGTAAATAAATCCTAATACTGTGCTGAAATCAGAGAATAAGCTCTGTCCATATTTGGATGTGGAGTCTTACTTTGTCCTTGACTGAAGCTACAGCAAGCAAACAAAATACTGAAGGTGATCTGTAAAAGAAAATGCAAAGAAAATCTCAGTTGTGTATTTGCAGAGAGGAATTAAGAATACTTTTTAGAAATATGGTGCTTATTGGTAACTGATAACTTACTGTAGCCCATATATTGCTTGTCTCTCTTCTTTGGATTGAAGGCCCTCTTCCAACTGCATTGCTACTAGAATTTTTTTTTTCCCCAATTTCTGGAATTTCTTCTGGAAATACGGAAACATCTCCGCCATTTGAAATTTATGATCTCTAGATTGTACAAGGATGTCGTGGTTTAACCTCAGCCAGCAACTGAGCACCACACAGCCGCTTGCTTACTCTCCCTGGTGGGACGGGGGAGAGAATCGGAAGAGTAAAAGTGAGAAAACTTGTGGGTTGAGACAAGAACAGTCTAATAATTGAAATAAAATAAAGTAAAATAGTAATAATAATGATAATTAATAATACTAAAAGAATATACAAAGCAAGTGATACACAATGCAGTTGCTCACCACCTGCCAACCGATGCCCAGCCAGTCCCCGAGCAGCGGCCCCCCCGGCCAGCTTTCCCCAGTTGATGTACTGAGCATGATGTCACATGGTATGGAATGTCCCTTTGGCCAGTTTGGGTCAGCTGTCCTGGCTGGGCCCCCTCCCAGCTTCTTGTGCACCTCCAGCCTTCTCAGTCGGTAGAGCATGGGAAGCTGAAAAGCCCTTGACTAGTGTAAGCACTGCTTAGCAACAACTAAAACATTGGTGTGTTATCAACATTGTTCTCACCCTAAATCCAAAACACAGCACTGTACCAACTACTAGGAAGAAAATTAACTCTATCCCAGCTGAAATCAGGACAAAGGAGAGTGTCCTTCCCATCTCTTTATACTTGTTCGAATTCTGTTCTGAACCCCATATGGTTTAGCTTCATTGAAGTGTATATAATTATAATTCACTGCCGTGTGATGTGGGGATGTTTTTGATTCATTTTACTTTGCCCGTGCTTAGTTATTTCAAAGTGTTGGATACTGGAGAATGTCCGTGACAGGCATGTCTTCCAGTCAGATCTATTTCCTAGTCATCTTTTCCATATGATAACAAAGATCACCTTTCAACAATGAAATCTAACCAGGGTGAGAGAAAGCTGCATTATGACAAAATGATCCTCTAAGGTGGTGGGTTTTTTTCAGGAGGTCAGGAAATACAACTGTTCTCATTCAAAAGAATAGCCTTAGATTGTCCCCAAAACTTAAACGATTAAGCAAGTATTACTGATTCTTCAGAATTCAGGATGAACTCTGTTCCCCTAAGAGAGAAATTTGTGTATGGTACCATGTTTACAGAATTATAGGCACTGTTAAGTCCTTTCTGGTATCTCAGTATATTCTGTGAAGTGACATGCTCCTGAAAGTGAAATATTGATAGCCTTCCTTTTTTTTTAAAGCAAGTCTCAATGTTAAACACATTTTCTGTAAAGTAGCAGTGATTACTGTACCAACTCAATTCCTGTGGCTCTTCCATTGAGGAGCTGTGACTAGCAGGTACACAGCTGACTTGGCAGCATTTTTTGCCATTTCAGGCAAAGCATCATATAGGAGAATGGAGGATTTTAATGCAAGAATGTGATGGTGTTTCTGATCGCCTGTGTAGAAACAACTGATAGGACATAAGTTTCTGTAAATATGCTGCTTCCTTAGTCTGTATTCGCTGTTTTCAAAGTGCTGTCCTCTCCTAAGTTCATTGTAGCTAAGTATCATAGAATCATAGAAGTCAAAGGCCTTACAGAGGTCCAGATACATGACATCTGTCATAGAGTCATAGAATAGTTTGGGTTGGAAGGGAACTCTAAAGGTCATCTAGTCCAACGCCCCTGCTGTGGGCAGGGACATCTTCAACTAGATCAGGTTGCTCAGCGCCCCGTCCAACCTGACCTTGAACGTTTCCAGGGATGGGGCATCCACCACCT
>NW_008794746.1:416066-452741 GCF_000699145.1 Aptenodytes forsteri | reverse complement strand
CTCTCGGTCGGCTCCTCATCCATCCCCAGGCAGAGCTCCATGCACTCCAGCTGGTCATTGACATAGAGGGAGACACCCCCTCCGTCTCCCCTGACTGGCTGGAGTTCCTTTGTGCTGCCGGATAGTAACCTGAAGTGGCACAGCTGGATGTTAAAAGCTCTTTTATTTTTTTTTTTTTAAATTGTTTCTCACCTGACTTTTCTGCCAGGAAAGATGAATTGATCTCCTGTCCTTTGGTGTACATCATGATATCCTTTCTTAGGATGTGTGCCTTAGCAGTAGATGTGTAAATTACATGATGCCATATTAATAGGTTCCATATCATTTCGTACTCTATATTGTCTGAAAAGACAGCTAGTCTTCAATTCTGTAGGGAATTTGCTAAAGACCCTGGGCTTGTGATTCAATAGGAAATGTAAACCTTGATTTCTTCTTTAAAGATCATTTCAGTTTAAAGATCCCTTAAGAGACAAGATTGGTCAACATCTACTAATATGTCACCAAGCTTTGCTATTTCCTGATGGTTATGGATCTGTGGTCTTGTCCTCCTCTGCCATGCCATACATGTTTTTCCACAAGATCACAGCAGCAGTACAAGAATGACTGCCATACCTTGTATGTGAACAGCCTAGCCAGAAGTCATCTGTCAGCCGTCGTGATAGAAATCCAGTAGAGGAGGGACTTTGAAATGTTACCCTTGCTGCTCTCAAGACTATGAGCACAGGTAGCATCTCCTTCCTGGACTGGCAACTGTATTTCTAGAAACTTGCAGTGTGGAATGAATCAGAGCTACACAAAAAGTAATGAAAGTGCCAGAACCGTTTATCAAGCCTTCAATGTAAATAATGTGAGTTTCAGGCCAGTATTGTCTAATACCAGCTTGTAACTCTGACGAGTGTGTTAGAGGTCATTCTTCTGTTCCTCTTTTGGGTGGTAAAAATAGTGGTAAAATAGTCTCCTTCTTGGAGACCATATGAAATGCTAAAGCAGAGATAGCACGGGCACTGCTGTTAGAACTGTTACAGCTCCTCCAGGAGCCTTCCAGAGTGCTACCCTGCTCTCTACATTGACATGGTGGAGATTTTACTAGTGTATGCTTATGTGCTTGGAACAAATTGTGCACTGTTTTGTTGCAGTGTGGAACACAATATGAAAATGTTCCTTGAAAGCAGATCATATTTTCTACCAGGATAAGGAGAAATGCCTTAGAACTGTACATGAAACTGCTCCTGAGTGTTTAACCACGTGATTCTGAAATCCCCAAGATTTATGTGACATACTTAAGTCTTGTGAACTTTCACCATAGCTCTTCTTCAACAAACTGATATTTTTTTCATGTCATGCAGTTGATGGTTTGTTTTCTCAGGGCTACTGTTACTATCTTTTCTTGTTCCTCTATGATTTCTGGCACTTAGCCTACAAATCAATATTTTTATAGCTACTATTTGGAAAGTCACTGGATATTAAATTTTCTGACTCCACTTTAAGTCATTAAAACATTGATCTTTTAACCAATAACAGTCCTTGGTGTTTTGGTGGGGTTTTTTGGTTTTTTTGTGGTGTGTTCTTGTTGTAGATTGGGTTTTGTTTGGTTTAGGGAAGAATATATGCTTATCTATGATATTTGTAATTTTTAATATTAAATGTATATTAATGTAGGAATCCTTTCAGAAAGAACAAACTTAGAAAGTTTGAGAAGTGACAGGTTCTTCTTTCTACTCAGGTTCTATTTATTGCATATCTATGTCTTATTATAGTTTAACTAGAAGATTAATACTTGGGCTAAAAGCTATTCCAGTAGGATTCCTGCAGCTTTGGCTGTATGTCTTAGACAGGTGTGCATACCTGCCTCTTACATAGCAGCCACTTTAAGTTCAACGTACATTTTATATTTTCATCAAGCTAACATTATCTGGTGATACACAGTTCTGGAAAATTACGCTAAATCCTTCTTCTAATAAGAATTTTCGGTCTGCTGTCCGCATAGATGAGGTAACCCAGATAACATTGGAAAAATAGTGATTGAAGAGATTGTTCTGTGGGCTTTTTGAATCATGTTGTTTTCTGCTTTAGCATTCTATCCATAGGAATGCAGTGGCTCTTGAGAAATTGGAACTGGCTGCCAGTATACACTCCTTTAAGTGGTTTTGATCTGTGTAATGTTCAGCCCCATGAAGGCAGTCACAGTTGTACCTACACACATTTCTTTGTAAAACTGATCACTAGGGAATGCTGTATTGGGAGACTGTGCTTTAAGAGCTCGTCAGAATGATTTGTTCCTTTAAAATAAAGCATCAGCCCTTATTTACATTTTTGATCTTGCATTTCAGATATTTCTGGTATACTTGGTTCTATTACATTCAGCACAATTAGGACTATTAATGGAAGCTTTGTAATTGTCCTAGAATTACTTGCAATCCATTAAATTAAAAAAAAAAAGTGCAGTAAAGAAAGCGAAACATTTTTGAGAATATATTTACTTCCTATTAATTCAGACAACTTCAGCAAGCATTTGGGCAGAGTGTGGATGTATTGAAATAGAACAAACACTGCAGCAGTTGAGAAAGTGTGTGTATATTCAAATCCCATGAAAACAAAAATGTGCAGTTCTTGGAATCTCAGACTTAAATTACATTTGTTCTTGTATTGAGCGAACTGACTACTTCACTAAAAATTGTTTCTAAATTCTATGGCATGTGTTATAGAAAATGTAAGAATTTATGATGGTGTGTAATACGCGTATTCTCATGTGTAATTTTTTTTAGTAACGCTTCTGACTTTTTTTTTTAGCTAGGCAAATGCTTTGCAGTAGTGAAACCATTTCAAGTCATAGTAATTTACTTTGCTAACCTTTTGAAGAAGCTTTAATAAGTTTTATTCTTTTATCAGTCAGATTGCCTATATAGTAAAGGGAATGAACCTCTGAGTTACGTTGGGGTAGCTGAAAAAGCACTTCAGAAACTAAGGAGGAGGAGCTCACCAGCATGTAAAATATTCCCCATACGAAAGTGTCACAGTGCTCAGTTACTTTAAGATAGCATTAGCATGTAGTGTTTAATGCAAGTAGATTTGAGTCTTAAAGTTATAGCATTGAAATGTCTTACCTTTTATATGAAATTAAAAAATAAACTCATATTCAAAGAATATGTAGATAGACTTGCAAATCATTAAATTTTTTTTAATGCCATATTAACTTCCATTTTGGTTTAAAAGCAGCCTTCAGAAAGAATTCAGTGATTTTTTTTTTTTTTTTTAACTGAGTATGACTCATGTTTGCCTGTTGACGCTACAAGCGTTCAAAAGGATTTCTGTATTCAAGATCAAGCCAAAGGTATCTAAAAACTGCTTTTCTTGGGAGGAGTAAGGTGCCTTGTATTGATGAAACTATTTTGTGTTCTTACCTAGGTGATCGTTTCAGGTCAGTGATAGATGATGCTTGGTGGTTTGGAACAATTGAAAGCCAGGAACCTCTTCAGCCTGATTACCCTGATAGCTTATTTCAGTGCTACAATGTCTGGTTAGCAAATTTATCTTCAATCTTTTATTTTCATTAGTTATTTCATTTGGAAGTACTGACTAAGCAACTAGCTTTCGTTAAATTCAGTCCTGCATCTCACTGTACCAGTTTATTACAATACTCTGTGGTATATAAATAAGTTATGTTACAAACATTAAATAATTACATTGTTGAAGCAATATTAGTAGATAATTAAATGTGGTTATTTTTAAGCTGGGACAATGGTGATACTGAGAAGATGAGCCCTTGGGACATGGAGCTGATACCAAGTAATGGTATGGTACATTAATAATATCATTTGCTTTAAGAGTGTATTTAAAGAAGAAAAAAAACGTATGGTGTTACCTAAATAATCCTGTTTCTCTTGCGGAGTGAGGGGAAGGCCCACAAACCAGTTGCATTTGAAGAACATCCTTAAATCAATTGTTAAAACTAAAACTGTATCAAGATAAATGAACTGCAAAAAAAAATACAGCCATACTTAGGCAAAAGAAGTGTATGGTGGAAATAGACAGAAATGTTACAAAAGCTTATAACAGATGATGTACAGTTAAAGTTAACTTTTTGTACAGTTAGGGAGGATTGAAGATAAACCTGTGCCCTATGTCAGCTTTGAGGAAACTGGCTCCTCTGAGACCTGTCAGCATGCCTGCAGACGTTCAGTGCACTGAGGATGCAACATGCACCTGTGAGATAGTTTGATAATAGCAGGATTTGCTCCCTGTCTGGCCCAGCTCGTGTGGCAGATGGATGTGCTGCAGAGTGGACAGCATAGCATGGGCACTGTTCACAGACAAGAATGTTGTATTACTTCTTTCCTCCGTTAGGTTTTTTTTGAAGACTTCATAAAAGTCTGGTTAAAAAACAAAGTAGAATCAGCATTTTTTCCTTGTGTTTTCTAGGAACGTTTGATAATACTGCCACTCATAAGTAACCATAAATAATTCTTAATTCTTTTAAGTTTTATATGTGTTCATTTCAACTTTTCATTTTGGTTCAACCCTTTTTTTAATGGGTACCTCTTCGTCATAAGTAATATACAGATGTCGAGTGATAACATAACTAAAATAATTAATTAAAATAGGCAGATAACCAAAGCTGAACCTGATTTTTTTTGCTGTATCCACAAATACTGACTTTTGTTACACCTTCCTTTAAAAAAAAAAAAAAAGTTGTTGTTGAAGAGGAGCACTTTGCATCATACTCTGAAAAATCTCTTGTTACATTATGAATTGTCAAAGTAGGTGGGTCCTCAAGAATGCTAGGGCGATGGCGCTTCTAATTTGCTTGCTCAGGAGCTATGATTTTAGCATTTGACTTCACAAAACCGTGACAAGGTGGAACCACTACCTGGAGAATGTTTTAGCGCCAACATCAAAGTCATTATCTTAAAATCCATCTGAAAATCATCGACCATTCATTACCAAAATCATTTATTACCAAGAATTTTGGGTTTAAAAAAAAAAACCCAACCAAAAATAAACTACAAACTTTAACTGTGATAAAGGAGTGTCTTAGTTGGTTCTAAAATAAATTCTACAATTAGCTATTTGGAAGAGGATAAACCTTGTTTCATGGAGGACTTGTACACCAAACTGCATTGTAAGGATTTAAATTTAACATACAACGATATACAGAAAGGATACTGGGTGCATCCAAAATGTCTTTGAGCAAATCAAGAACTTATGCATTTGTTTCAGTTAGTAAAATGATGTTATATATCTTTGAATTACAGGTATATGTATTACACAAGATACAAAGATTTATGTTTTATTTAGTTTTCATGTTACATTCTAGCTGTATTTCCAGAAGAACTGGGAACTAGTGTTCCTTTAACAGATGATGAACGTAGAACACTGCTCTACAAACCTCTGGATGGAGAGTGGGGTTCCAGGACCCGAGATGAGGAGTGTGACAGAATTATTGCAGGGATAAACCAACTCATGACTCTAGGTAAATCCTGGATAATATGGGAAATGTTTTTGTGTTATGTTTTTCAGACTATGCTCACGTGTACTTCTGCAATTACCAAAATTAATGTGATAAAATACACCTTTACATCTTGATTAACTGGAACAAAACTTTCTCATTGCACATTTTTAATTTTTTCATATAGTGAGTACATATAAAACCTAAATTTTCTCCTGTTTTCAAAGGTAACTATTGCTTTTTGGTAGATAATTTGACATATGCTAGGGGTTTGGGTTTTACTTGCTAAAAACAAGTACTTGATTTTTTTACTTTAGCTACCAGAATCTCTTGTTGGGGTTAAAATTGCAAACTTTATGATGGAACTATATTACGGGCAGATAGTGGAAAAAAAATCCTACATACTTACTTAGAGAATGGATACCTATGTGTAGATTTCCCCTGTATTAGCCTTTTCTATTTCCCGTTTTCTCCCCCATATTGCCTTAGTTGTGCAAAATGTTGAGGAAAAAGTAATTGATTAACTAACGAAAAGCTGCTTGGTATTTGATTGTAGCGCAATTACTCTTTACAGGCAGCTTCTGAAAAGATAATTGTTAAAACCTTTAACACATCACTGCAACATTTACACGATCAAAGATGGGTGTCTGAGATGGAGATCCATCAGTGAAATACAGGCTGAATCATAAGTCTTTTGTATATTTTGTGATGAGCAAACTGTTAAGTCAGCAGTCTTAAGTTTTGGGGTAACAATGGTCATAAATTAAAAATATAAGTTGTCACAGATAAGGGGTTTTTTTTAACTTATTTTTGAAGTACTTGAAGCAAGGTAAGACACATTTCAAAAAAGCCAGAAAACTCCTAACTCTCGAAATACTTCTGATACCTAAATGTCCCACATTATGGCTTCTTCGGTGACATACTGCATAAGCAGCTTCCCTTTGCTTCCAAAAGAAAGGAAATATCCATACAGTGTAGTAATCCAAACTACAGAATTACATTAAAAAAAATTGTGAGGAAATTTTAGTTGTTTTCACTGTGTCATCTAAGAGTAATGGTTTTACATTTTGCATTATGTTGTATGGCATACTGCTTAGTTTGGGATTTAACTATAGCATATGTGGTGCATATCGGTTAAAAGTAGCAGTTGCTAGAACATTCATAAGAGTAAGTAAACAGCTTTTAGAAGAAGAGCAGTCTGTTTAGCAACAACGTATTTTCTGCTTTTAAAGACTTTTGAGAGAGACTTTAAAGGTTTTTTTATGTTTTTGTATTACGGAGTTTTCCCTTGAGGTATAAAATGTTAGAATGACGTGTCTAAGCACTCGATGCTTCTAAGCACAGGAGGAAAAAATCCAAGTTTGTGTAGGTGCACAGACTTAAATTGCTCAGCAGTCTTCTAGCATTACGGTGGATTGGTTTTAGAAGGCTTCTTTGCTGTTAGGTAGGGATTGGAGGTTGTGTTTCTATTTTATTTTGAGTGTGGATTTTCCCCATATCTTAACGAGATAGAAATAGTACTGTAACTTTTATGGTAAGAATGTAATGCATTGCTTTGTTTGAAGATGGGAGAGTGGCAATATAAAACCAAATTAAATGAGCCTGTGTTGTAAATAACAATACTGAATTGCATGTCTTCATATATGTATAATTTATACATTTAAATCTACTTTTCAGATGTGTGTATTTTGCATGCGCTTGCCATGTCTCTGAGGAGGGTGGTGCTTCATGCACAACAGAATGGGTAGTCACTGCAGTGATTGTACTTACAGCATACACCTCAGCAAGCACTTTTATGTGTAGAATATCACAAATTGTTCAGAATATCTAGAGTAGTTACTGTTGTTATTTTTGGGAAAGTGCTATGTGTTTCAAACATGAAGAAATAGCATATGTTGCGGGGGGGTGAATCTTGAAACTGCTAAGGGACTCTTGTGGTATATAACTTTGATTATTTATCTTTTTTTTTTTTTTTCATTCTGTCTAGATATTGCTTCTGCATTTGTGGCACCTGTGGATCTTCAAGCTTACCCAATGTATTGCACTGTTGTGGCATATCCCACAGACCTCAGTTCCATTAAACAAAGACTGGAAAGCAGATTTTACAGGTTAGATCCAAGTCTCAGTTCCTGCTGTAAAATACTGCCGACCATATTTTTGGTAGCTCTTTGTCTTGTAATACCCAAGTAGGAGATGGGTACAGGTGTGTGCTTTCCGTTTCTCCCAGCTTCTGTCCTTGAGCTAGGTTTCCATTTTATAAAACTTTAAAAAGGATTGAACATCTCTTCTCCAAAATGTATTTTAGAATTACGTGGCATTCAGATTCCTGCTTATGCAAATGACTTGTTCCATGTGAAATTCAAATTGCAGGACCAGAGACTAGGTTAGTAAAATGACTTTTAGTCAAAAGGATTAAGTTTACACTTTCTAATTTAAAAAAAAAAAAATAAATCTGTTTTTTAATAAGAGAAACATTAGAAATATTTCAAGCGTTTTTATCCTAATGCGCTTAAAAATAATCTTGCGTTATCACTTAAGAAGCTGCACAGAAAATAGCATGTTGAATTATTGGCTTTGAAATTCTAAATTGTTGGACAGCAACAAAAGTAAGTTTTACCTTTTTGACACTGTTTTGACATTTTCCTAAACTATGATTGCAATTGCTGTATCTTTTTGCAGTAAATATCACCTATGTAGGAGTATGCTCCTTTAAATTACTTCTGTTTCCTTTGGTGGTTTGGATATTTCTGGTTTGAAAAATCAGTGTCCCTCTAATACTTGTTTTGAATAAACATGGATAGCATTTTGTTTTGGGCCAAACTTCAAAGTTAATTTGTAGTACTTTATGCATACTAACTGAAGATTGAATTCTAAATTAAAATAACTTTTTCATTTAAAAAAACCCTGTTTTTTACACATTATAATGCAATAATGCACATTTATTGTTCCATGTTTCTTGTGTGATATAAGGTAATCCAGCTTTCACTTCTATAATGTACTGCTTTGCAATCAGAGGTGGCGAGGACTTTCTGCTGGATTTTGCTTCTCTTGTCAAAAGAATAAGCAGTTGTTTTTGGTAATCAGCATGCCTTCTTCAGTAAATCTGGTTTTATTAGTTTGTAGTATTGCCAAGGCCTGAAGCAACTACCTTGTGCTTTCCAGTGAAATTTTTTTCTTTACCTTCTGCAGGAGGGATTGTTCAGATCACTTGTGATTTTGGTAGCTTTTCATGAGGCTTACCTTAAAACATATTTTTTCTCTTCTGAACCAGGAGTCTTAGCATGCCTGAGTGTTTTTAAAAAATGCAAAACAAAACAGAAAAAATATGATCTTTGCCAGTCACTACTGGCATTGTATAGAACTAAATGCTGGACCCATAAACATGATTAAATTGCATATAAACGCTTATGCTACGCTAAACATGTTAAATGATCCCCCGCTTCACTCTACAAAACACTTGTGCAGCATTTCTTTTCATCATGTTTTGCTAGTATGAAAATAGAAGATTGTGTATACTTGTAACTTCTACGCTGTCAGAGGTTTTTATTTGAAATAGTATGTATTTGCTTTTTTTATTGCATCTTTTTTTAGATTTGGATATAATTTTTTCAGTTTTGCTTTGGTGCATCATTTTTCATAATGTAGCTATTCTATAGTTAGGTCATTAAATCAGAGCTACATGAGGAATTCTGATTGTCTATCTGTCAGAAAAATGTATACTTTTAATAATTTTTTATTTTGTTAATCCTCAGCTGAGACTTAAGAGGTGATATAGGGTGGGTTATGTATATCATAAAGGAATAATAAAAGCTGAAGCGTCACAGCTGAATTTTCCTGAGGAGCATCAGCTGTATATTCTTAAAGCCATTTGTATAAATTACTGCAGGACATAACATGAGAGCAGGAAGCTTGGGCAAGCTGCTTTCTGCTGGGCGTAGGGCAACATATCGAAGTGTGCATGTTTTCTGATTTTTAATGTTAAAAAAAAAAAAGAACGGGATGATACATTGGAAGAAAGATGTAAGGCTTTTTCTCCTGTTCCATATACATTGCTAGAAATGAAGTTTGGTTTTGTGTGGGGTTTTTTTTTTTTCCTCTCCTCCCCCCGCCTCCCCTTCTCTCCTTTCATATACAGGCGCCTTTCTTCATTAATGTGGGAAGTCCGGTACATAGAACATAATACTCGCACATTTAATGAACCCGGAAGTCCTATTGTCAAATCTGCCAAATTTGTCACAGATCTTCTGCTACACTTCATAAAGTGAGTTGCTTAGTAGGTCTGTTGTTATTCCTGTCTCTTACCAAGGTATTTAGCCTTTTCAAATCTGAATTTTAAAGTGAGAGAGTTCTGCAGCTTGAATAAGCCTGTTGTCTGCTGTTGGGGCAGAAAAGAATAAAGCTTATTTTGACAAAGAATACGTAAATTTGCGAAACAAGATGAAGTTCTATAGCACATTGATTGGCATGGCATTTTATTTCAAGAGACTTTCTGCTAAATGGTAAAAATGGGTCTGAGTATCTTCATGGAGTGATAGATATATTTATAGGTAAGTTAGGAGTTCTAATTTTGAGTTTGAATACTGCCTATGTTAACATAATTGTGGGCATTTAATTCTAAAGTCTTTACAATTTATAATGTGATTGAAAATGGTGTTTGATATGCAAAATAAAAATTGGAGGCTTTGTAGTCAACAGAAATAGTAGTTGTTTTCAGATGTTCTTTTTTATTATTGTCTATAGAAAAACTCAATGAGAAATGTTTCAGATTTCTCAGTCAGCTGACACACGTGCAGACCTAAAGTTCGTAAGAAGAGCTTACTGAGTGTGTCTGCTGCCTTGATTTGCTTGTACACAGTGAATGCTGCTGTTCCCACCTTGTAGAAACAGCAAGATACTTCCTTAGTTTAACAAAAATCATGACATTTTTAGTGATTTAGTTTCTCAGCGTTAAATTGAATCTTGTTCTTTTTTATTTCGTGTGTTCTTAAAAACATTAGAGTTGCATTATGTATTTGGAAGTCTAGGACTTTCACTCCATACATAAATCTTTGATATCTTCAGTTCCTGTGATCTCTGATATTGGCTGGAGAGTGAAAAGTACTTAACTGCTTCAGATGTTAAAAGTTTTAGTGAAATACACCTTTAGGAACAGATATGTATCTAAAGGGCTTCTCTACTAGTTTTTTCTGATTAATTAAGCAGCTCAGAGTTTTTCAAAGTGTGTGTTTCTAATTGGCTTAGCTAAATGAGTGCAATGCATGGATATTCTTATTTAATAATGGCCTATAGCTTGTGTCTATTAATATACTTGTTTAAGTGAACTAACAGTGCATATAAAGCCCAGACTTTTTTTTAGGGTTCTAACTGTAGGGTAGAAGGCCTAGACCATGGAAGGCAAACCCCGTGGTTCTAACGAGAGTGAACTATCTAGATGTCTTTGAGAATCTAAGGCTTAGTCTCTAAGTTACCTAAGTCTTTTAAAAAGCAGCAAACGGGGAGGGGGGTGTTGCTTGATTTTTTTTCACCTTCTCCCCAGCTGTTCTAGTGATAATCGCAGTAGCCTGTATTACAGATTATGATTCCAGTGTAGAGTTGCTGAGTGTTCACTCCTTTTTTTCTGGTGGTTTGTATTGCTGCACAGTAGAACACCTTTGGGCTTTCTTTTTGTAGGAGTTTGCTCTGTTATACAAGAATTGAATATCAGTGTTTGTTTTGCTGATTTAATTATGCAGGTTTATATAATAACAGTGTCATTGTATATAACAGTCCTTACACAAGTAAACACTACATTTCAAATGTCTTAGATTGTGGGTGCTAATGTATTAAATTGCACTTTTGTACACTAAATCCACTGTAGTGTTTCTTACAAAGCTAGGTGGGCCCCAAAGCCCTTTATGTGGTATAGTATTAGATTTTTCTAATGCTAATAAATTCATGGTAAAGGATTATGATTTTTAATTTTAAAAGGTTGACACTGTTAAGTGGTCTGTATTTTACAGAGTGCAGATAATATTTTACAGCTTTTTGAGCAGAAGATTAGCTTTTGTTAATACTGCAGTCCTCTTAGTATTCATATAGCACTAAACACTTTATAGTTTTATTTGGGAATGGCTTCATAAACATTTTCCTTATCCTAGGCAAAATACAGTTGATTTCACAGGTGAAGATGGAAAATAAATGTTAGTGTGTATTTCTTTTTACACAGAGACCAGAGTTGCTATGACATAATTCCATTATACAATGCAATGAAGAAGAAAGTGTTGTCTGACTCGGATGAGGTAAGTGGTTGTGTCTTAGACGTTGGCATTGATAGACTGGAGAAACGGGCCCACTGCCTCTGTCCTACTGGATATGAAAGTACTGTTTTCAGTCACTGTAAGGGAGTGGGGTGTACTTCTCTGTCAATTAAACGTTTCTTTTTGTCAGATGGGAAGCTGGGTAAAAATCCAGCCTCCTCTCCTCCTTTAGTGCAGAGAGCTTTAACAGTTTACTGGAGAATTTAGATGCTTCTTAGACTTCTGAGAGGTTCTCAAAACTGATGGTCGCATGAAATGCTTCCCAGAGGGGCAGGGATAGAACTGTGGATAGAACTGTATAGACTCAGATGACAAGCAAAGTATAAAAGAACTCACCTACTCATATATGCTTGTATTTTTTTAACCTTTTTATGCGACTCATTATCTTGCTCAAAGGAAGAAGAGAAAGATACAAATGTGCCAGGAACTTCCACTAGAAAAAGAAAGGTAATTTCTTTTTTTTTTTTTTTTTTAAATGATTTATAGTGCTATAAATAATGAGAAATGCATTTGTAAACAAAAGAATGTAAAACTGAAAATGTTTTTATTATCGTGTAATGTCAGCTTTTGGAAAGTTTTGAACTTTAAGTGACGTTTTTCTACTGAGCTGTTCAGTGTAAAAGCATTTCTGTCTGTGCTGCTGCACGTTATGAATTCATTAATTAGAATTTATATCCTGCAGGGTACCTTTTCCATTAGATTTTGTAAAAACAGCTAGTTTATTTAATATATACCAGACAATATTGTCATTTCAGGATCATCAGCCAAAGCGGCGGCTACGTAATAGAGCTCAGTCATATGACATTCAATCATGGAAGAAGCAATGCCAGGAGCTGCTGAATCTCATTTTTCAGTGCGAAGACTCTGAACCGTTTAGACAACCAGTGGATCTCCTTGAATATCCAGTGAGTATTTTAGAACAGGAAGGCTGGTTATAATCCAGTTGTTAGGTGGTGTGGGTTTTTTGTTTTTTTTTTTTTCAACTGTGAACATTTTTCCAGCTCTTTTAATTGAAACTTCAGGCAGTTCTATTGACAGAAATTTTTTCAGTGCTTGGTTTTCACCTGATAATAACGTTTATTGTCTTTATAAAGTAATTTCAAAAGAAATTGTACTTCTCTGCTCTCTTATACTTCAGTTACAAAATGTTTTATATTCAGAGATGCCTATGTTGTTAAGTAAATTACAGCTTTTGCAATTAAGATGTGTCTCCTTTTCTGAGTGAAAAATGGTCATATATGAAGTGCATATGTTTGGTTGTTGCATGTGACAGATGTTATGGATCATTTTTTGTTTTCATTTCAGAAGTATAAAAACTAGAAGTAATTTTCATATCACAGTCATCTGGGCTTGGTGCAGAAAAAGTACCCACTGAAGAACTGTAGTGAGCCATTAACTGTAGTAACAATGACTATCCCAAATTTTGCTTTCTGCCTGGGTGATTACACTGGAGTTCAGATAGCCATGAGCAGCCATTTGTAACTACAGAATATTTGAACATGAAAGTCTTGTTGCCTTGGATCTCTTCTAGCCTTTTAGGCTCGTTTTACCTTAAGTAACAATGCAAAGGTTTTGCATGCTTTCCATCCAGCATATCTTAAGTTTTTCTTTAAAAGATTACTCTAAGGTGATTAACTTGGGGGAAATTAATCGTCCCAGTTAGAGAAAAGAAATGCTTCTCTTTCGGAAGTCACTAGTAGGTCTGTCTTGACACTTCTGCAGCCATTGGGTACCGTAATTTTTGAAGTAACCTAAACTTTATGCCGTGGCCAACTACAAGTGGTCCTTTGTGTTTGAGATTCTCAAATGAGCTGATGCAGAGCACCTTACTAGGCTTGGGCATGAAACACTCTGCCCCCTGGTGTCACAAACCTGTTTAACGTTCAGAGGCACTCATACAGGTTCTATTTGCCCTAGTGGATTATGTTAACTTTTTGGTTAATTTTGGTATTTAAGCTTTTTGTCATATGGATATTCTTCTGTTTCTTCCATAGCCTAGAAAAGAAGTTCTGTCATTGGCTTGAACAGGGTCCTATTTAAGCCTGTGGAGTTTTCATTATTTTCATATTACTTTCCTAAATTGTCAGGTCTCCGTTTAGGAAACTGCTCAGGTTTCAGCAGGGATGTGCTAAACCTCTGATCAGGTTCAAATATTCAAACTTCATATTAAAGCTAATACGTAAAAACAGTATTAGGCTTAGTACCGAGTTTGAGCTGTCAAGCCACCCAGAAAGCTTGTGGTCACACTTCCATACCACGGTTGTCTTCATGACAATGTGTCAGTAGTATAACCCTTAGGACACAAAATTTTGAGCTCTCTATTTCAGTAAATCTGTTTACAAAATGAATTAAATCTTGTATCATTTAACTTCTAACCTCAATCCTGTTGAGTATGTCTGTGAGGAGTTACGTTGTGTATGAGTAGAAAGGCATAAAATGCCTTTAGCAGTCTTCCGTACCTATTTAAAGAGGATATTTGGTTTAAATAGGTTTATCAAAGGCATCCTAATGAAAATGATACATCAAGACTTGGGGGGAAAAAAAAAGTAATACATTGCTGTGCTATTTCTTAACAGGATTATAGAGATATTATTGACACTCCTATGGATTTTGCTACTGTTAGAGAAACACTGGAAGCTGGCAACTATGAGTCACCGATGGAGTTATGTAAAGATGTGAGACTTATTTTCAGCAATTCCAAGGCCTATACACCAAGTAAAAGATCAAGGGTAAGACTTTATTTTCTTTCTTTTTTGTTGTTTGAAAGAATACTTCTATCTGAAAAATACAGGACAGAAAAACAGAGAGACAGTGAAATTGATTACTTTAAAAATAAGTTGAATTATTTCTGATCTTCAAACATGAACATTTCTGAGAAAGTATTATAGCTTTTTATTTTAAAGGAAAGGAATGTATGCTGTTTAAATGCCTAAAGTTCTGATGTTCTGCAAGTGTGTTTCAAAAGTAAATATTTGAAAGTGGTTCTAAAGGGAGAGACACATTGAAGGAAATATCTGTAGAAACATGATTGTGGGTACAATAGTGGAATTTAACTGATAATTTGGGGAAGAAACTATATTTTCAAAACACACACAAACAGACCCCCAAACTCCTCCACTTTGGAGGTTGCCCCAGACTGAAATACCCAGGTATAGAGAGTAGAGGATAATGAAATTCTATGCAGTTCACCAGTACGCAGTGAGATTGTAATGAAGCACTTAGGATTTCTGGAAAACAGAACTGTTTACATAAAGCAATTCTTACTGAGCTGATACTGAAATGCCCTGACAGTGGTAGAGTTAATAATATTTTCTCTCAAATTGACTTGTAGGCGCCGTATCTGTTGGCAGTGAAAGTTACAGATGTATACTTATGCATGTGCAAGGCTTCTGTGTAGCTTTTCTTCTACTAATATGCATTAGGTGTTAGACTAGAATTATTAGTAGCTTTTATGTTTGGCTGTTCTAAATAGCAAATTAATCATCAGGACTTCATTGTCTTAAAACGCAGGGACAAATTCCTTAGTAGGTGACTAGCAAGGAGGAATGATCAGTGATTGATCTCTCTTCAGTCAGTAATAGACAATCCCACTCCCTGTTCCTGCTGCCTAAGAATGAGTCTCTTGTCTTTTGGTTGCATCAAAGGTCAGGGCTTTTTGGGCAGGTCTGGATTCTTTTGTGGTTTTTCTTTCTTTTCTTGATCTCCTCAAACCAAGATAGGAGAATGCTTGACATTACCTTAGCTCCGTGTGGTTTCACAGATGCTTCTGACATTTTCGTATTTTTTCATGTTTCTTCCAAACAGACTGGTATAGTAGTACACTTGTACCTTTCTTTATTTTACTTAGAAGTAAAAGTGGAAGGTTCTGACGTCAAGCATTTTAATATTCCAGAACCTATGTACTTCCAGTGTGTGCAACACATAGTTGTTGAATGGTGATGTTTTTACTCTGACTTGTCCTTCAGTGATATTTTTAGCATCTTAACTTTGCATCACTGATGCTTATTTGAAGAGTAAACCTAAACCCGTCAGCTTTTTTTTTTCCCTTGGCACACTAGACATTTTTATATAGTTTTTTACATATTTTCTTATTAAATTTCTTGGGATGTCCAATCCAGTAATGCATGTAGAATCTGTCACACTTACTGTTTAGTCTGGCACTCATAGTTTGTTTGGTGTGTCATTAGTAGGCAACTGTTTAATATTGTCTTTGTGTTTCATATTCTAAGAAGGTGCCGTGTCCCCTCTCAAAGTATCTAGACGGTTCACTTCTGTGTTTTTTGTTTCCAGAATTAATAGCAACTGTGCTCACATAATTGGGGGGGGCGGGAAAGGAAGAAAAATGTGCACCTACATAATTCTAATACATTTATTGTACCTGTTGCAACCAACTCACTGGTAGTACCAATTCACCCATAAGAGGAATAGACTGATGTTCAAATATATAGGATATAAGGATGCAACTTAAATACAGAAGAAAACTAGGTTTCTTGACCCTAGGTATGATAGAGTAAAATCCCGTTAAGGATCTCTCTGTGGTTTCTGCTGAAGCTAGAAAGGGATGCGTACTGGACAGGCAGTTGAAAAGGGATAGTTGGAAAGGTGGCTTTTCTAATTTTTCCTTTTGTGTGTGATCTTCAGTTGTAATACACTCTTCAAAGCCATGAAAATAGTTAAAGCAAACCTACACATGGATTTAGTGTAAATTGTTGAGACAGGCTGTAAATTTCCTTAAAACATTTCCATATTAATCAATTTGCTTTTCTAGCTATTGTTCAATGATAAATAAGTAAAATGATGCTTTGGAAAAGTATAAAACTTGCTTGTTTACTGTCTTTTCTTTTTTAGATCTACAGCATGAGTTTGCGCCTTTCTGCTTTCTTTGAAGAACACATAAGTTCTATTTTATCAGATTATAAATCTGCCCTACGCTTTCATAAAAGAAATACAATAAAGAAAAGAAGGAAAAAAAGAAGTAGAAGCAGCTCAGTTTCCAGTAGTGTTGCATCCAGGTACATTATTAATTCCTTTACAGTATTCATGAAATGCTGGGCAAGTTTGACATACCTAAACAGTAGAACTTAGTGTGGGTTTGTTTTGTTGGGTTTTTTTCCTTAATACTTCCTTTACTATTCCCTATATTGCAGAATGATAGCTTTGACATGCAAGTCCCTATGATGTGGAAGAGTTTTAAACTTTACTTAGAGCTATCCTAGTGGAAGTGCTTAAAATTGAAATAACCACTAAACATGTACAGTAAAACAGCATCGTTAGGATAGTGATGGCATCATGCTTTGTCATATAACTATAGCATTTCTTTTAAAGGTTCACTTTTCAGAGGCTCAGAACTACATGAATTTCCACAGTAAATGTCATATTTTTAACATACTTCATACAGAGATGATTGTTTTACTCCCACAATCTCAGATACTAGCATTTAATTTTATTTATTTCTGTAAAATAAAAAAGTGGTCATCCAGGATACAAATTGTTAACTCCTTTTGCAGCCCTGAAAGGAAGAGGAGATTAATAAAACCTCAGCTGAAGGCAGAAACTTCTGCCACCTCTTCATCTTCTGCACCTGCACGGTCAGCAGCACTGAGACATGCTCCAACTCAGATGAATGGAAAAGCAGCTGAAACCTCTTCCCTTGTGCGGACTAGAAGCAATAGGGGGATAACAGATGTGGCTGTTACAGAGCAACCATCTACTTCTTCAGGAGCAAAGCCTTTAACAATAAAGCCTTTAATTACAAAGCCTAATACTACTGCAGGGTCAGGAAAGTCAGGCAAGTTGTTTTTTTGATTGTGTTTTTTTATTAAGCTGTGAATGTTTTTAAACATAAAACTTGCTTTTTGGAAATCTAATGTATTTGTCTCAGTTAAGACTGGTTCTGTTTTCAAGTTGCTGGGCCTTTGAGGTTCTTCAGAGAAAAACTGAACAAGCTAGGCTATGTTGTTTTATCCAGGAAGCTTTCTCACTTCTAGATCATTGATTCAAATTGTTTGTTTGTAGTAGAACATGACTTCTTTTTTAGCCAGATAAGATTGAATGTGGTATAAACTACTTAACTTGAATATTTTTTTTTTCTTTTTGTCCTTCTAGTACTGGAGAATTCAACCAAACATTCCAAGAACCAGAATACTGTATCAATCCCTAGTCAGTCTGATTACAGTCATAACACTAGGAATAATTCCACAAGAGAAAATCCGGAGAAAGAGAAGCAAATCAAGCGCAAAGTAAAATCTTCCACTGTTAATCAACAAGGTATGGAGTTTCTTTACAACTCCCCCCCCACACACACACCCTGTTATTGATGTAATGGCTATAGTGTTGTACTTCAGTTGTGATAATTTGGGGGTGGGGAAACTAATATGCATTATGATTTAGCATAATAGGGAAGTCTAATGGAACAACTCAGTCACAGTTAGCTTCCTTCTTGATAAATTAGCATGGTTTTGACTACCCTTAACACCATTTCTATGGTGTGATAACTGTGTTGTCTAGCCAATTTTGATATAACATGTCTGTACCTTCATTTAAATTATTATAAGGGTCATGTTATGAGTTCTCAGATTCCCAAGCAGACTTCTGCAGGGCCACACTTTAAACCCTGTGGGTTTTACCTAATAAAACTTAATGTGGCTTATATATGGGTCAGTAACGCTGAGTATGATGACACTCTCCACAACCACGAGCATAAAGATCAGGGCATCCCAGCTGCAACTTCGTTCTTTCATTTTTTGCCACAGCAAAATAGAACTATGCAGTGTTTACTGCTTCCATTTAGTGTATTTGTATGGATTGATCGCACCTAGTTTCATGTAGTCTTCTGACTGAACTTGCTTGGTCTTTTGATGTCTGGATACCTTAACTCAAAGCTTCTGTGGAGACTGAAATAAGATCTCCTAGTCATAAAAGCTTCCCTGTTTATGAAGGAGCTTTGAACTGTTACGAAGCTGCTGTGAAGCAGCTAGACCCACTAAGCATCTTTTCTCTGAAGATGGAGAAACAGTAGGCTGCAAATAGGGCCCCACCTAATTAATCTGGTTACTCCTTGTAGTCCTCCTCTCCCTGAGGATTATCTGTTCTTTCTTACTCTTTGTGCTCCTGAAAAAGCAGCTTGTGGTCTGATAAGTTAAAGCATCTGTCCGTTCCTTGCAAGCTTTCTCACAAAGGCCTCAGCTGTTACCACATTGCGTGGCTAAATATGCACCATTATACGACTGGATGTTTGGTCATGTCAGAGGTATCTGAATGTTGTTGATGTGATCCCTTCTCCCCTGCACATCCACTTACGACAGTGGAGGCCTGTGCTTTTAGTGCATGATGGGGCACATTTGAACGCAGCAGGAGCTATGCATGGATGTTCCATCAAAGGACTGGATGAACTATCATGCTGGCTATGAGTCTGTTCCTGGTCATGTTTTAGGCAAGGGCTGTGGTATCAGAACATCTCCCTAAGGGGTCCTGTGATATGCCCCACTGAGGAAGTTGAGTACCACTCACCTAAGGAAAAACTCATAGCCCGTAAAAGTCTCCAAGCAAATACCTTCTGCCGTGTGTCTGTTAATGTGAGAAATCTGTGCAAAGTGCATACTATTTTTTTTGTTAGTCTCCCATGTTTCTGCCTTTTTCCTCGCTTATTGTTGAAATAACACTGGTCTAATGAACTGGTTATAAAGGATGCTACCTCAGGCTGAAAGAAACTTTTTCATTTCTCCAGAGATGACCTGCTGTGAAGCGTTCCCGATCCTTGCAGCAGTGCTTTCTTGAGCAACTTTTTGCTGTTGCAGATACCAAACAGGAGTTTTTGGCCACTGGTGGTGTATCAGCCAAGAAAAACACTTGAGCTTTTCCCTTTTTTCTTTTTTTCTTTCTTTTTTCTTCTTTTTTTTTCTTCAAGCTACCTTGAGCTAAACCAACTAGAAGTTAGTCCTCATTGCATACTGGCATGAAGCTCTTTGAGCTCTACTTTGGGTTTCTTAGATTTTGACAGATTGGCAATCACTGTGAATCCATTCAGATATTTTAGTAAGAGTTTTATTAAGGCAGTGTGAAAATGAATGTAAATGCAAATCTGTTACATGATAAGTACTCTGATTTCTTTACAGCAGATTGCAAGAATAATGCTTTGGCATCAGGAAGCATTCAGGTAAATGGACATGGAGGACAGCCTTCGAAACCTCCAGTTAAAAGAGGTCCTGGACGGAAACCGAAGGTGGAGACTAATAACAGTAGCTGTGAAGTGGTGCACAAGAAAAGAGGCAGAAAACCAAAAAAGCTACAAGTTGTTGAACAACAAAAGGTTGCAGAGCAGAATACAATCCAGACCGCAAGGGATATACCAGAAGAAGCCTCTGCTTCTACTGCATGCAATTCTCTTTCTGAAAATAATATGAAGGAAGACTTGTTACAAAAAAAAGGCCGTGGGGGTAGAAAGCCAAAAAGGAAGATAAAGACCCATCAGCCAGGCTCGGACCTCTTAGTTCCTGCGAATGTTAAAATGCAAACAAGAAGCAGGAGGAAAAAGATAGATGAGCCTATGGAGGAGGGGTCTGAAGAGCTTAAAGATTCTGAACCTCACATGAGAACTAGAAACCAGGGTAGGAGGACAGCCTTTTACAACGAAGATGACTCTGAGGAAGAGCAAAGGCAGCTATTGTTTGAAGACACCTCCTTAACTTTTGGAACATCTAGCAGAGGCAGAGTCCGAAAGTTGACTGAAAAAGCAAAAGCTAATTTAATTGGTTGGTAATTTTTACCAAGGGTTTTACTTCAGAATGCTATGAAGCAGGTACAGTTAAGGAACAGCAGAACAGACTTCTGCTTCCCTGCTGCTATTATGGTTTAGAAGAATATGTTCTGATTTGGGGAGAAAAATTTAGCAAAAAATAAACTGAAAGAACATTCTTTGAAAGAAATATATATTTTAAACTTTTGCTATTTATTGCCCTCCAAACAGGTTATGCATTTCAACAGTCATTTTGTTCACAGTTGAGAATAATTGAAGCAATTTCTGACTGACGCACGGAGTTGAGGACTACTCTGCTCGAGTAGTGCGTAGTATCTCTACACAATTAAAAAAAGGTGATAGAACTTTTAATGCCACAAACTGAAAACAGAAGTCTATTTTTGACCAAGCAAGGTACACTTTGATTGTAAAGTCAAGTTGCCTAGGAAGGCAGATTTTGGCAAAAAGTGGCAGTAAATTCACTTACATTTCTATTAAATACAAAAATACCAAACTTTGCTAATCTGAAAATGCTTAATTTCAGTAGTGATGGAACGTTCAACTGCAAAAGAAGCCTAGCACAGGCTGTTGGTTTATCCAAGTTCTGCCAAACATAGCAAAAATGTAATCACAAGTATATATATATATCCACATTGGAAAAAGTTTGACTAATGTCTAATTTTTCAGACCTTGATTCTTGTATCAATCACTAAATCTCTGTTTATTGTGCCAAAGACTGAGAATCAGTGCAGTGGAAAGCCTTTCTTTCTTTTTGAGTGTCAGTACAGCATACCATTTGCAGTGATAAAAGCTGTGTATTGTTTTAAATAGTAAGTTGTTAACATTGTTCTGAAATGTATCCTTTTTGGTACTTTTGGTAGAAAATAATGCACTGGTGGGGTCCTTTGACAGAGATGTTTTAGACAAAATGTATAATTGGTTAAAGGATTCAAGGAAATTACAGGACAGGTATGGAATTATGATGTTTACTTTCTGATCCAGATTGATTGTTGTTTCTACAACTTTAGACATGCTTAAGAGGCTAAAATGACCTACAAAGAAGAGTGTATGTGTATATATTAATATATACATAAACACATACATATAAAATATTACCCAGGTATAAATTTTTTTCAGGATTTTTTAGATAGCACTAGAATTGAAAATAAATTTTAAAATGTCATACTTTATAGTTTAATTTTAAGGGGAAGATCGGTTATTTTCAATTATTAAGGTTAAAAGGCCAAATCACTTTTTATGCAATCATGTTTTATACAGTGGTCTCATTGCACATTGTGTTTTTCTGCACTTTTTATGGTATATCACGCTGACATAAGTCAATATACACCCTGAAGAAAAATTCCATTTAATGATTGTGCCTTGTATTCTATTATTTCTTGCATCCTTAGTAAAATTAAGTTGTCTATTGTAAATGATAACTATATGACTTAGGGGAATGTATTGTTATATGTACTGCTCTGGAAAAGAAAAGCAGTTATTTATTTGTTTATGGTACATTTAGTTATTTTATACCTTTGCAAACAAACTTTAATACCATTTTCTATCACTTAAAAAAGTATTGTCCAGTTTTAAGGAAAAAAATACTGTGTGACCCTAACTTAGTTGAAAATATAAACCTGAAATGAAACCTCAATTCTGTACACCCTTACTTTATAATAATTCTTTTTTTTTTTTTTTTTTTTTTTAAAAAAAATCATCTGATTTTTTTTTTTTTTTTTTTTTTAATAAACATCATCTGCAATATCTGGAAGGGAGGGCATACAGAATTAAGACCTTAAATTTGCACAGATTCTGTATACTTATTTGAGGCCTAATTCTTCACTCTTTATTTTCTGTTACAAAAAAAATCTTAAATGGTTGAACAAAGAACATTGGTATTTGGCACCAAGAGGAATAGAAATATGCTAGCAAGCAAGTTGGTATCCACCATACCTAGTTTTCTGTAGATCATTATGCATTTCGCTACAAAAAAATGACTAAAATATTTTCCAGACCCTCTTTGAATTGCTATGGATATGAATTTGGGGAGCAGGGATTAGTTTGCATTTCATTTGTTGGTATATTTATTTTTTTCTAACAAGTATTTATCATTCAATTAAAATAGAGTCACTAAACAGGTGGTAAGATAACAAGCTATGGTTGTACAGTTGCAATACAGCTTCACAACTCAAAGCTAATTGATTCTACTTGTTAATTTTGTCAAATCTCACTGATGAAGGCAATCACTTGAAAATGTGTAATTTCCTGATGTTATCTGCATTGTAATATATGAAATAGATTATATCTAAAATTCAACTTCTGTATTTACTCCATTTGTAATAATGTTTTATATGGCATGTTTATGTATATATTTATATATCGAAAATACCTTGTATGTAAGTTTCGGAGACTGAAGTAATATGCGTTCCCTTAACAGTAGGTAGAAAATTGTACATCTTAATTTTACGAGAATAGAAGGCCTTACCTGCAGAACATGGGTACTGCTTCCCACTCAGTAATATCGGTGACTTTAGCCAGTAATTTTTTAATTCATATTAGACACGTTAATGTTTTTCCTTTTAAAATAGATTGTGGATAATTTGGGTCAAATTTTTTTATAGAAGCAACACTTAAAAATTATTAGAAATTAATACCAGATTTATTTAAAAGTTATATTTTTATAATTTAATTTCACTAGGTTGCAAACTTTATTTATGAGACTTTAGTCACCATCAGACTGTGCATTTTGGTCGGGGAAAAATGTATTACTTGAGGTTGTTGTGACATACTGTATCAACACAGAAAAAGAGCTTTTGATTACAAAGTCTTAAGTTTTTAAATGTGAGCAATAAACTATTGGTCAGTGTTCTGAAATAATTTAAGAACTATAGTTATATGCATGTTTTATAATGCCATCTCAAGTACCTAACAACTGGTTCAGAAAATGGAGTATCAAAATCTCATGTGCCTGTTTCACATTTGCATTGTAAATAACATAGGTTCGTAGTCATACATGCGCAAACGATCTTACAGACCTGGCAGCAAGTAACGCAGTTTTATTCATTAAGTTCATTTATATTTGACATGGATATGAGGATACTGTTCTGGTATTTCTACTCTATACTGGGAAACGTTAAAATTGGTATTTAATGCTGAATGGTATCTTAATAACAGTGTGTTCTCTAACTACTGATGAGGAAATAACTTCTGTTTCTGTGATACCAGTGTGCTCTAAATGTTCAACAGAAATCATTGTACCTGTGCCTACATACTTAACAACTCTTCAGCCATTTTTTTTTCTGTTGTTAGTGTGTTCTCTGGGAACTGAACTTAAATTTTACCACTAAGGTGTTCATTATTGTCAATACTGAACTAGAGCTCTTTGTCACTCGGCAATGACCAGTGATACAACTTTACAGAAAAACGTCTTCCTCCAGTGATTAGACTGCTGTGATATATATTTGCATATGTTTATTTGTACAGTGTCCAGTTTGTACATGTGATCAGTTTGTCGATAGACTTGTAAGATTGAGTTGGTTGAGTTAAATATTACTATGGCTTAATATTTGTAAAACTATTAATTGATAAAGGACCCTGATGCAGCACGTAGGATATATTAATATCTATAAAAAAATAAATTGTAGTGTAGAGACAACTTATTCACTGTATTGCTGTACAAATATTTTTCAAGTACCAATTCTGATTCTGTGCCAGAGGCCTTTGTCTTACCAAAAAAAGACTACATACAACACAAAAAATAGTCTGTCCATTCATTAACTTCAATCTTGCTACAATTTTTACACTGCATTGTTAAATCTTTTGCTCACATTTGTTGGATCAAGGACTACAAGTAAGTGCTTTAGCGTGTAATTTGAATTTAGGCACATGTTAAATGGTTGACTGGTTCTATAAAAGCAATAGGCTTAACTGGATGGGACCCTTTCACCCCATACTTCCATAGTGGATTGGAGGTTAGAGGTTTTTAAGCTCACTTCCATCAACATTCACATTTAATTTGAAGCATGCGAATCTTGCTGAGGTAGTTTTAACATAATGCTGGTCAATCAAGATACAGCCATACCACGATCATTACATTGTGTCCTGAGTCCTTACCTTACTCTAAAGTAGCGTATTTTGTCCACAGTAGTTTTTCAAAGGTTTTTCTTTTTGCCTTTTTTTAACACAGTTGAGCGTTTAACAAGAATTTAAATACAACTCTGCAACAGTGCTGTGATACAGAAGGTAGAGGGCTTTAAAACCTCACCTAGAAACAGCAAAAGCTCATTTTCTGTTTACTACCTAATGAAGACAAATTAACTGTGTAAAAATTACTATATATTTTCTTTTATCCCTGAAGTTCTTGTAACAGATTGGTTTCCAAGGGGACCTAGATATTCAACTGATAAAAGGGCTGTTAGTTTTCTGCTGTAAATTATTGTATATACATGCTTGTTCATATGCAGAGGAAAGTGTATTAAATTTCATGAGATTGGCCAAGGCTTGACAATGTGTTTCCAATAACAAATCTGGTATTGACAGCTTAGTTTCCTGTTTTTGAATCAGGAATACAGCTTGTACACTTCCTGCTGTGTCTGCGGGAAATAACAGGTAGCTTTTAAACTAGAGCTAACCTCTAGGTGCCTCCTGCTTTTGTGCTAATTTTAATGTGGGAATCCGCCATGTTATTTTACTGTGTGTTAGAGGAGGAAACGCCAGGAAAGCTAGATTAAAAGACATCTTAAATCGCAGAAAAAGGCGATTAGCTTCCCCCCCCCCAGCCCCTTTTCCCAAGGGTGTAACAGCCTCAAGGCACTCGAGAGAAACCGCCTCCTGCTTTTGTGCTAATTTTAATGTGGGAATCCGCCATGTTATTTTACTGTGTGTTAGAGGAGGAAACGCCAGGAAAGCTAGATTAAAAGACATCTTAAATCGCAGAAAAAGGCGATTAGCTTCCCCCCCCCCAGCCCCTTTTCCCAAGGGTGCACCAGCCTCAAGGCACTCTAGAGAGAAACCTTTTATGCTGCAATAAAAGAAAGGTGAATAAATTTAGCTTTTTAGGGGGTAGGTAGTGAGACAAGTAGTCATTTGGATCCTTTTTAATGCAGATAAATACATCAGGAAATTCACTTCAAATAATGCAAACAATACATTTTAGGGAGGGAAGGTAGTGCTATACTATGAATTTCTACCCTGAAAGAACAAAGAATGAGGTCATACAAATTAGGAGTAGAAAGAAATACAAGTACCTATCGTGCACACATGCCTGTATGATGTACATGGACTATTTTGTGCTTACAGCTGCGTGTGTTGGTTTGCTAATACATTGAGACCGTACAGAAGTTACATTTTTGGACCATACTAAAGCTGCAGAAGTATGGCGGACAACTGGATAATGATCTTGCGTGAATTAAATTCTGTCATAATGTTTAAATAAGTATAGAATGGAGCTCAACTTCGAGGAAATGACTTAGAAAGGTTAATTTTGAAACTGACACATTTTCAGATTAAAAATTACACTTATTTTGTACAGAATTATGTAAAACAAATCTGTTGTACGTAATGAGTAACAGTTTTGAAAACTATAATTCTTTAGCTTTATCAAGGTTTTTTTCCTTCCAGAAATCTGGATTATCATGTTACAACCTGAAGTATCTCACCAGGATAACAGTGCCCTTTCTTTTTGTACATACGGATTGGAAATTTCTTTACTGTTATGTGGACACTTTCTATGTTAGTTTTGATGCATAATACTTTGAATCCTTTTATACAAACTAGAATGTATGTGTAAGAATTACTGTCACTGCAATGTAGTAACTACAAACTTATTTTTAAATAAATAGAAAACATGTTTTTCTAAGCTGTCCAACAGTGTTTGTTTCTATCTAGTGATTTACTGTGTTATGGGACAACTACTTACATGTTCTTCAAAACAGCCTAAAATCAGCTTGTTTTGATTCCTCATGGGATATGGTATAGTGGTATATGGTAGTATGGTATAGTGTGTCGTGGGAACAGACAAAATTATGACCAAAGCACTCTGATAAGAGATCAAAATTTGCTGTTTTGTAGGGTTTTTCACTAAAAAACGCAGTTCTGGAGGCAATATAAAGGCACTAGCATCTGGCACTGAAGATGCTATGTTGCCAGTCCTCTTAGCTCACTTTCACATGTGCAGCAGGGTACCCCTCATCCTCCGAAAAGCCATCCCTGTTCAGGTGGCAGCTCTTTGTACCAGAGCTACGTCCAATCTATGTGGAAATGTCCTCTTCCCAACAACTCTAGAAGAAGCTGAAAACAACTAGGGAGAGAGAAGTCCCCCGCCTCCCTGCATGTAGAGTACTGGTCTCCAGTCTAGTTGCCCTGAATGGGTGATGCACAGAAAAGTCAATACAGGATGTGTTTTCTCAATGCTGTGGGGTTTGTTTGTTTATGCCTACATGTTTCTGCTCAATAGATGTAAGACAAATGTTTGGTATTTCAAATACTGCACCATGTGGATTCTGTTTAATTTCACGTGTTACTTGCTTTTATCGGATGACCTTTTCCTCCTTATGTACCTTACCTGAAATCACAAGGAAGCAATAGAAGAAGCCCTTACTCACCTCGCAGATGCAGGTATGCGTGCTGCTGAGCAACAGGATCAGGGAATGGTCAGAGCAGAACGAACGGAGTTCCCTGTAGCTTTCCAGACATGTCCACCATGGAGTCTGTGGCAAAAGCAAGACTTGTTTTAGCATATGGGGAAAAACCTCTGGTGTCTGAAGTATCTGTGTGAGTTTTAGCAATTGGCATGTTCTGCTTGGAGATAAATAATTTTAGAATGCTGAAAATGCAACACACTTCCATGTTTCTGTTAAGTACTGGAGGTGGTAGTTCTATTGTATATGCATCTCCAGTATTACAGTATCATAATAGTAGTGGTGTGCTCTTCCAAAAACAAGCCACCCCAGGTCCAGGGTTTTAGTTTTAGGCCTGGCTTTAGTTTTGTTACTGTGAATAGTCTCAAGCAGTTCATGATTTTTTTGTTTGTTTGTTTCTTCTATGGGAGATTTTATAAGACGTCAATGGTCTTTTCTTTTTAAAACATCTCTTTCTGTGTAACTTTGTACAGAACTCTTAAAATACAATCATATCCCAGTTCTCTCCTCACTCGTGACAGGTGTCTTTTTGAAACCTACTGTGGTTATTGTATGTTGAGTAGGACTCAAGACTTTGCTTAGGAATAACAGATGCTGTGAAATGTTGGTATCTGACAGCTAGATGCAGACTGCCAGTACTAATGCTTCATTACTTTGTTAATACCGTTTACTCCTGTTAGATCATAATGCTCATTAAATGAAAGAAATGATGTATGATCGTTGAAGCTGACCGTTTTGTTTTCAAATTGAAAAGTTCTTGTGCCAAAACCCATGTCCTTTCCTGCTCTGGCAATCAACATGAACTTCACAAAAGAGTGTGTTTTGTCATTTTTCCCTGAAGACAAACGAGCAAAATGTAATGGCTTTAAAAGTTAAACAATGTTTCTATCTGAAGCACGTGAAAATAAAGCAAGTGCCAGAAAACTAAAACCAGCAAGCAATGTAGAAGGTGACTGGAATTAAATAGCATGTAATTGAGTTATTGTACACAAAATTAGCATGCAAAATGTAATTTTTATGGGTTTTACTAATGTGGACAGGAAACTCAAAGCCCAAACTGTCAGGTTGTTTTTCTAGCTCAGAGAAATCTTGTGTGTTAGATATCTGCACAACAGGCTTAATTGACTCTTTTACAAGAGTGTAGTGAGGATTTATGAATCCTCTCTTGTACTTTGAAATCTGTGTGTATGCTGAAGGGAGGACAGGGTAGAGAATTCTGGAATGGTGCTTCTAATCTGGTCACAGCCATACAAATTTCCTTCATGTTTCCTTCTCTTGTCTCAGAAATGGGGAGGTTTTACTGAAACTTGGTCCTATCTGCCTCTCATTTTACTGTAGCTTGTAGGCACGTCAGTGAAAAAAAACAAGAGGAAGAGGAAACAAGATCAGAGGCAGGTAATCAATTCATTCAGCATCAAATTTCTGCAGAGGCATATTCCTGAAGATACCGAGTTCAAACTAAATGTTCATATTCAAGGGCCAGACAGCCTCATCTGTTAATTTGTGCTTTCTCTCAGGTCTCTGAATTTGACTTTGAACAAGGATATTCAAAATAATGAAGACTGTAACTTGAAATGCAAAGCTAGTTAGAATATGACTAAAACACTAGGAAGAATTACTTTATTTACATTCTTCAGTAGAGAAATCTAGTGGGGTTATTTTTCTCATATCCAAGCACCCTAATTCAAAATTTGAATTCTCTTTATTAATAAAGGAGCATGGTATAAGCTTCCATGAACTGCTAAGAAAGGGAATACAGCTGTCAAAAACTTCCTATTCACCAAGGTTTTATGCTGAGGACATTTACAGAACAGAATTACTTAAAACAGTCAAACTCTTTAGTTAGTGATCATGCCAGCATCTTTCAATACACTACCTATTTTTACCCAACTAGAATCTCAACATGAAGAGCTGGGTGTATATGCACTCTGTACTTTTGTTGTCTTTCACCAACATCGGTTAATCCGAATACACAATGTACACAATACATTGGGAAGGATTTAAAATGTAGTACTTGAAACTTTTATTCTGTTTAATGGTTGTAAAAGGTTTGAGGTTGTAAGATGTGTGTTAATACTAAACTCTTCTGATAGAGTTATAAGGGAAATGAGAGGTTAAATTATTTAGGAAAATGATTAGAAAATTCATATAAGCCTTGTCTTAAGAAAGGCAGATCACCTGAAATTGTCTTATGGACAGGGTTTGTTTTTTTTTTTTTTTCTTACATGCTAATTTATCAAGTTGTAATTTTCTTCTGGCTTTGGAAATGTTCCAAGAAAATGCTTCAGTCTGTGTAGCATTGTCTCTAGCCTTTTTACAAAACTTACATTCCTATAAAACTACTTATGAGCTTTGGACCTTATTTTTGCACTTGTTTTGGTGCCCTTGACTTCTTGTTAAGCCTTCTCTCTCCTCCTGAGGGGATTTTTGGGTCAGGGAAGTCTCATGGCAGCAATGCAGTTTGCTGAGTGACAGTTCCCTTACCCAGGTTTCACAGACCTGTTGAGAATTCCAGTTTCCCTCTGTGCATGTGATTTGATTCTGGCGGGTTTATGGAGAACTTTGTCCACAAAAGAGGCTGTTTTGAATTTTTACAGGACAGAAAACAGTTTTCCTAGTTTTCTACAGCTTGGTAATCGCTGTTGTTTCATAGCTCTGTGAAAATATGCCTGCCTTATTAAGTAAGAGAAATTTGGTTCTTTTGTACATCTGGAAGTTCTTGCTTCTGCATGGAGAAAAAGAATGGTGGAAACCATGAGAATTTTATGCATGCAAGAAAATTTATGCAACTATTTAAGAAATAGTTTCCTAAACTTGGGATCTTCCCCCAACTCAGAGCACCCCAAATGGATGGTAGCTCTTGACATGTCATTCGCCCCCCAGCTGTTCGAAACATCCAAAAAACATCTGCTTTCTGAGCATTTGGTCTGAGGTTCCCTTTACACATCAGGACAACTTTTCTAATTTTTTCTTTCTCTCTGGTATTCTAATAGTTCAAAACCTTTAGTAACTAAAAGTCCTTTAAGGAATTTTACTTCCTTAAGGAGATCGCAGTACAGCAGTGTTGCAGCTGGTCCCATCCAAGTCCAGGACTCTGGGAGCCAAAATGTCAGTAGGCGATGGGGTGCAATCGTTTTTATAATCGTTTCTTACATCCCTGACAGGGCCTGCTTTGGCAGAGAGTGGAGCTGCCCTCACTTTTAGGGTCCTTACAGCCCCGCTTTTGTGGTCTTCTGTGGAAGACTGAGAGCTCAGTTTGAGTCTGCTCAAGCCAGAAGCAGCTCTGACCACTGATGCTTTCCTCTCCTTGCGGGGGGGGGGGGGTTTGCGTGTGCCTCCATTTTGGGGGAGAGAAGAGTCCGTTTAACTACAAAATGTCTGGCACTGGTATGTGCTGTCATATGCAAATGTATCTGGTTAAACTTGCGTGAAATTCAGCTGCACAGAACTTCAAAGTTCTTCACAGACATAGTGATAGTGAAAACCCTGGGCTTGAAAAACTTCCGGCATTTATCTTTGGGAAGATCTAATACAGACATTACTGCGCAGGCTTCTCCACCTTGAATTTGTAAGAAAGAACATTCCCAGAGAAAATGAGACACATCTAATATTTAACCACTGCAGCCCTCAGAGGTGTTTGTCTGAGTAACCAGTTAGTGACAGGCAGAGCTGGTGCTCAAAACTTCCCTTAAGCATTTTGTGTTGGCTTTTCCGGGATGAAACAGACGTGGTTCAGGAAGAGGTCTCTCCTCTCCCAAATGGCTGCACTAATCGCAGGGTTGCCTCTTTGCCTGTGCTTGCTCTGCCTGGGGCTCTTGCATGCCTGGCTGCACGGTGGCCCAGCTGCGGTACGAAAGTTGGGGAGCACTCCTGCTGCGGTAACAGCTGCCTGGTAAGAAGGGAAACCACTGTGATCCTGTGCAGAATCCCAGTGCAATCAGACCATGAAGACCGTTTTAGTCAGACCAGTACCAAGGCCTCCTGCTTCTCCAGTGAATGAGGAGCTTGGCCTCTTCTCTGCCCACCTCTGAGTCACAACAGAGCATGCAGGGTTGGTTTCTGTCTGGCTCTTGCACCACAAACCTCTGCTCAAGCACTTGGGGAGCAACCTGCTTCAGAACAGAAGCATCTTGCAGTTTGATTTACTTCATATTTCTGGAAGGTGTCTTAATGTTTGGGAGTAAGTTGCTTGAGTCACACTTTGAGACCTTCAGCCTCCCTGAGGTGGGATCAGGTATTTATGTGGCTCCTGAGGTTTTGCCCAAGGGAGTGGTTAGGTCCCTCTATTTACTGCAGCCTGGGCTGGTGAGATGCAAACACAGCCACGATGGCCCCAAAGAATCTGTTCTCCTTGGGGTGGGCTGTGTGGGGCAAATAGGAAGTTGCTGCAGACCACAAGGCATCTAGAAAGGTTCCTTGCTTTGCATACCTTAGGCCAACAGAGATCCAGCTCCCATCTGAAAGCTCTCTGGTGCTGGGGCTCATTTTTCTAAGTGGTCACAATTCCTCATACCCACTTGGGTGCCACAGAAATCCAGGTGTCTCATTGTGGCTTAAAGTTATATCAGAGTTTTAAATCTGAGCTAACAATTTTTTGAGATGCGAACCGTAGAAGCGAGGAAGACACAGGATGCAGGAGTATTTTTATTGTAAGGTTGATAGATGACCACATGGTGACCAAATTACAGCACTGACTGCATCTCAGAACGGTCGCAAGTCACTTCAGAGAGCCCCTATCTGCTACTGGGACAAAAAAGCGAAAGTGACAGATGTAGGGACGGGGCTGGCCAAAGAAAAGATGAAGAGCGAGCACATCAGGCTTGCACCTCATGTTACTGCAATGACAGTCTAGTACACTGCCAACATTCTGGGATGCAGCTGAGGTCTGGGGTTTTTTTGCCAGGCCCACTAGCAATTACATTACCCAGACATTCTGGCACATGTAATTTCCATTCTACTAATGCAAGAGCACCCTTAAGCCTCTGCTCCTTTATCACCTGGCTTGTATCTTGCTATGGGTGCAAATTATATGAAGTAATGCTGAAAGGAGGCACTCGAGGTGAGACAGCAGCCAAGCCTTATGGCTCGTCTCCTATTGCAGCCACAGCTCTGTCCATCCGTTCCAACTGAGCTTCTCTATGTGCTGCAGCTGGAGTGTTTGCAGACAACTGTTCTTCTACTGGGGCTAAGCCTGTGTGGAGTATGTACTTCAAATATCTCTTCCTGCTTTTGGAACTTGATCTTCCATCAGAAAAGCTTTAGCTCTGTATTAATGAAAATTGTTTTGCTGCTCAACCGTTATCATGCTTAAATCTATAAAACTTGGCCAGTAATTACAACTGTGAACTGCAGTCAGCAGAGAAGCGAGACTGGAGGGATGGTAAATGCAATACTGGCTTGGCTGCTGGTGCCTCTAAAATGATGTGGCTGGAATTGCTGTCACTGAGACACAAGTTTGGGTTTGGTCGTTTGTTTTTTTTTTTCTTTACTTGATTGACTTCTATTATAGCAAATTATTCTCATTTTGTTTTCCTTAATCTTTCTACTTTCTGTGCACAAGAACCCTGCAAAACAGCATCTGATCTTTATGACAGTACAGGATATGTTCTGTTGCCATGCTGGGGAAAAAAAAAGGAAGAAAATGTTTTCTAATTTTTGAAAAAGTACATATTTAGTCCAGGACAATAAAAAGGTTGACTTTAGCATTCTTAACTTGAAATCATACCTTTGCCAAGAACAGATAAAGACTTGATGCTGAGAGAGAAAAAAACTAGTTCAGCACTTCTTCACCACTGTATGTATCGTTCACTAAAAAGCATATGGATTTAGATTGCTTTCCAACCACCTCACACCCCACTGATGCTGTCAAGTCACAGCTGTTTTTTTCACCAGAAGCCCCTATGACGTAATTCAGCCCATTACATGAGGTAATGTGCCTGTTCCTTAAAGGAAAAAGTATATAAGCATATATACAGTGTAATAAAGTTATAGTGGAAGCCTTGCTCCTTCCCTGCTGGATAAACCCTCATTGCCCAGAAGATGACTACAGAGAACTCCAACGTGAGCCAGAGACATGCAAAAGGATTGTAAACGCTCCTTTTTGAGGAACTTCCTCACCAGCTCACTGATAACTTTAATTCTTTTCATGTCATGAATGTTTAGAGAGACTTTCCCACTGCACAGATAACCTTTCTACCGCTAGGTAGGAATATGCTGTCTTGCAGGAAATTGTCTCTATTCAAGTAATAGCAA
The DNA here is from genome assembly GCF_000699145.1 of Aptenodytes forsteri. Classification (NCBI taxonomy): domain Eukaryota; kingdom Metazoa; phylum Chordata; class Aves; order Sphenisciformes; family Spheniscidae; genus Aptenodytes; species Aptenodytes forsteri. The sequence continues at coordinate 419,375 of NW_008794746.1, read as the reverse complement.
GAGTATCACCTCAACCTCTCTATCACTTCTTCCTCAAGGAGTTGTTACCTTCAGATCTCACTAGCCCGTTTAAATGCCAGAAACATGATTCACAGCAGTCTGAGCACCAAGCATCCACTTGGAGAAAGGCTTTCCAGACACCAAGTGTGCTTCTCTGTCCCTGTTTCTCTTCCTTCCTATGATTCAAATTTGTTTTGCCTTTTGATGCTGACTGGGCTGGAAGGACAGTGGGGCTCCTAGAAGAAATAAATTCTTTCAATTTTTCCTATTTAGGTCCTAAACTCACTCTTCTGTTACTGCAATGGCAATGTAGGAGATAAACAGGCGTCTTCTCTTGTGGTGATGTGGCCATAGTTGGTGACACCTTTGCGATAAGCTATTCCTAAATACCTTCAGAAAACTTAACTTGTTACGTTCCCCCTATAATGAAATTTTAATTGGGTTGAAGAGTAATGCTTCAATTATCCAACTGAAGCTATTTCCACTGTATTTTATCTACAGAGAAACAACTTGATTGGTTATGTTTTAAAAGCATATTTTTCTTAGGTTAAATTTGTATTTCTAATCCAGGTCAGTAGTTATGTGAGTTTTTAACTGGGCATATTTGCCATGTTGCACAGGTTTCAATCCACCAACAAACAAAACCCTAAGGCTGGCTACTTAGTTCCCACATGATGTATTTTCCACCAATGCTGCCTTGAAATCACAATTGTAATTTTTGCCAACCCCTCATCATCTTTGTGCAACCTTACAACTGACAAACGCAGGCAGTCCCCTAAGCAAGGCGGGTCTCTGGGGAGACCCTGAGATGGCGGGAGAAAGGAAGAACACTAAGTGGCAACACAAGCAATGGAGAAGGGAAAGCAGCAGTGCCAAATCCTGATGCTTTTTTTTTCCTTAGCTTCCTGCCTAGCCAAGGCACAGGAATTCAAAGCACTTCATACACTAGAATAATGGATTATCCTTGTTTGACCGCATGCCCCAGGATGCTGCATGTAAGCCTCCTGACATTATGCTTGCTTTTCTTAATTATTTCTTATGGGCCCCGGGCTCAAAACGACTGCCCAAGTGTCCTGGTTTCGGCTGGGATAGAGTTAATTTTCATCCTAGTAGCTGGTACAGTGCTGTGGTTTGGATTTAGGATGAGAATAATGTTGATGATAACACACCGATGTTTTAGTTGTGGCTAAGTAGTGCTTACACTAGTCAAGGACTTTTCAGCTTCTCATGCCCTGCCAGCGAGAAGCTGGGAGGGGGCACAGCCAGGACAGCTGACCCAAACTGGCCAAAAGATTATTCCACACCATATGACATCATGCTCAGTACATAAACTGGGGGAAGGCTGGCCGGGGGGTGGCGATTGCTGCTCGGGGACTGGCTGGGCATCAGCTGGTGGGTGGTGAGCAGTTGCATAATTTTTTTTCTTCTTTCCCTGGGTTTTTTGGTTTTTTTTCTCTCTCTCTGTTTTACTTTCCATTACAAATTTTTTTTTTTAATTAAACTGTTCTTATCTCAACCCACGAGTTTTCTTACTTGTGCTCTTCCGATTCTCTCCCCCATCCCACTGGGGTGGGGAGGGTGAGCGAGTGGCTGCCTGGGGCTCAGTTGCTGACTGGGGTTAAACCACGGCACCAAGACAACTCAGTTCAGCCCAAACAACAAGTCAAACTGTTCCAGCCAACAATGCGCTCTACTTAAAAGCTAACACAACTCCTCTGGTCTGTCAAACACAGTGTAGGAGATGCTACACAATTTTCCCCATCTATAGAATCACAATGGTTTGGGCTGGAAGGGACCTCTAAAGGTCATCTAGTCCAACCCCCCTGCCGCGGGCAGGGACATCTTCAACTAGAGCAGGTTGCTCAGAGCCCCGTCCAACCTGACCTTGAAGGTTTCCAGGGATGGGGCATCCACCACCTCTCTGGGCAACCTGTGCCAGTGTTTCACCACCCTCAGTGTAAAAAATTTCTTCCTTTTATCTAGTCTGAATCTACCCCCTTTTAGTTTAAAGCCATTCCCCCTTGTTCTATCGCTACAGACCCTAATAATGAAGAAGAGACATAATGACTTGTTAGGTGTCTAATAATATTGTGTATTGGGCCACGATTTGTACTATACATTGTTGATTCTATCCACAACAGAAAGCAGGAGGTATTTCAGTCTGTATCATCACACGGTGTAGTTCCTGCATTTTTCGAATTATTTCTGAGACCATTTTTGCTTTTAGCATGTGCCTACAGGAAAAAGTACTTTCTGAAGTTTTTCATTTGAAAAGTGTAACTATCACTATGTTACTGAAGAAGCCATGAAAAGTAAGCTACATTATCGAACTAGGTACTGCTTGATAACATTTTCCCTTTTTTTCACGGTACTGCCCTTTACAGACATGTGCTCAGTAAGCAATAAGAGACGGCTAGAACATTTCCTCTCCCTCGGTAAGACTCAACGTTTGCTACTGCGTAATTTCCCCTGTTGTCTGCAACGTTCCTGTTGCTCTAATCTCTTTGGGTCATTTGCAGTTTGAGTCTATCCTCTTCTGTTTGCTCCCACTCTGATTTGGGTGTCATCAACAAATTTGATCACTGTAGAATTTACACCAAAGAAATCCCTGACAAAGAGGAGACTCATTAACAGGCTTTGACCCCCGTGCAGCAGCTCAGCAGTCACAGGCCTAGAGGGAGGCTCTGCTCGATGGCTACGCATGCACTATCGAAACCACGCAGGAGACTTTTGATCAGCTACGCCTTCATCCATCTGTGACAAAACTAGGCCCAGGGACCACCACCAAGTGCTCTCTGTAATACCAGCAGGGTGGTTAGAGGCACACTGTGAGGCTGGGTTAAAAGTTTATGTTAAAACATGATGCCTTTTGCATAAACTTCATGCTAGACAACTTCCTCCTGACTTCTATTCATAGCAGGTTAAAGGTACTTGTCCACTTTCACAGAAGAAAATGACTTAAATAAGGGAGTTGCTAATACAATTTACTTAAAATTAACCTGCAAAAATAAGTAAAAACTTTTTGTTTCTTTATAATCTTCTTAAAAATGGTAAGGGTGTAAAGTCCACCCAGGTGTTTGTTTTGTTGCGTTCCGAGAATGAGAAATCCTGATCCGATCCACCCCGGGAGCCTTCCCATGCAAGGGGAAGACGACCGCCAGTCTGGGAGAAGGGCGGTAACCCCCCCGGCCTGAAAACCTGAGCCGGGCGCCGGGCGTCAGGCACAGCGTTCACCACTCCGGGTTCATTTTATGCGTTAAAACGCTTACGCCGGGGAGGGCACGAAGCCGAGAGCGGCCCGGTCCCGCC
>NW_008794746.1:391986-415502 GCF_000699145.1 Aptenodytes forsteri | reverse complement strand
CTGGCGCTCTCCTCCCAGCTGGGTGCGCGCAGGCGGTTGCCAGCTGGGGTAAAGGCATTGCTCGTTTCTGACAGGTTTTCAGGTACTTCAGAATCTGCGCAAAAGTATTTTGATTCTGTGGGGTTCCAGTTTTGGTCCAGGCTATCTCTCTGTCTGCTTCCGCATCCTTTCTGTCTGATGGATCAAGCTGCTCAAAAAGCTGTTTTTAGGAATAGGAGAAAGACCTGCGGTGACAGAAGTTGCATGGTCGTGTTGTGTAAACGCTGTGGGCGAAGTGGTGGCGTTCCCGGGGGGGTCCTGTCCAGCTCTCCAGCCTAGCAGGCTGCTGATGGTTATTTTGTCGAACTGATAAGTGACTCTTCCTCTCCCCCCCGATATACATGAGTAAACAAGTACTCTAGATGTACAACTACTGATAATGTCTAAAATTAGGAGATATTTTTTCATTGCTATTGGCTCTAAAGCAGGTAATGCAGAAGTGAAAAATACAGTTTCTGGCAACTGTTCATCACGCGCGCAGATGTTTTCATATTCCTTACAATATCCTTTGGGCCTCCTTCAGCGTTACTTTGTGATCTCGACTACCTTTGCTTGGCAGTTTTCGTAAATCTAACTTCCAATGTACATGTGTACTGGATATACAATAACCCAAATTATTGTGTAAATGACATCAATTAGGATAGCAGGAAGTAGAAGCAACTCAGAAACAACTGAAACAATTTGCTTGTGCTTGCAAACCAAGTACTCTACTAGAGAGTAGTAGCTGTAACAGCCACTACTGGAGACTAATGAGACAGAACGGAGCGTGGATGTAGATAACTTTGAAGGTTGCAGTAAATGTGCACTCTGAGAATGCTTGTGTAAAAGATACAAATCTTGAATTTCAGCAAGTCCTAGTTCTGATCTGAAAAACCCTCACAGATGTAAAAAGACAGTAAATGTGCTCCTCATCTGAAGGTGAATATCTCAATTTGAAGAGTCAGGAATATCTTAATGCATTGGTAAGGTGTGGCAGGTGCCTGTGGAATCAATGGTGATGTCAAATCCTTTTCTAGTCTAACGATGGGACTGTGGCACATGTTGATATCATCGTGGTATGATGCCGTGCGTACCTTCGATCTGAAAGAAAAATCTCATAGTTCTGTCGTATGTGCAATAATCACTGCATCTAAATAGATTTTTCTTGAGGCCATCAGTCTGATATGTCAGACATGTTTAATACACTTAATTAGATGATAAAGCAGTGCAATGAATTTCGTTCATGGAGAGCAGCTTTTTATGGCAAATTGGACAACCATACAACTTCCTGGTTCCTTTTTTTTTTTTTCTTTTTTCTATTTCCTGATGAAAGAGATGTCTGTATAACTCTTCACTAGGTTTTTGTTTTCTTTGTCAATCAATGGTGATGTCAAATCCTTTCCTAGTCTAACGATGGGACTGTGGCACATGTTGATATCATCGTGGTATGATGCCGTGCGTACCTTCGATCTGAAAGAAAAATCTCATAGTTCTGTCGTATGTGCAATAATCACTGCATCTAAATAGATTTTTCTTGAGGCCATCAGTCTGATATGTCAGACATGTTTAATACACTTAATTAGATGATAAAGCAGTGCAATGAATTTCGTTCATGGAGAGCAGCTTTTTATGGCAAATTGGACAACCATACAACTTCCTGGTTCTTTTTTTTTTTCTTTTTTCTATTTCCTGATGAAAGAGATGTCTGTATAACTCTTCACTAGGTTTTTGTTTTCTTTGTCTTGTGAAGCTGTCTACTTTAGTCTTTTACTAGTTTTTATAAGTACCCTCAAATTTAATGCAGTTTGACCTAATTTAGGTGTGCTCTGGCTGTAACTGAAATGCGTGTGTACAGATTGTATATTATCTTGTGAACCAACAAAACAATCTGAAGGAAACTTCTAAGTACTACACGGCTAGCAAAGCTGATGGCTACATTTTTTGTCTCTCCTTCCCCCCCCTTCTTTTCAGATTAGAGAGCAGGGCAGTGTCTTTGAAGAAACTTCCTGTTGGAATGCCTCACATCAATGCAGCTGCAGCTCTGCAGATTTGCGTGCTGCTGTCTGCGCTTCCTGCACAATATTTCATATCCCAGTGGTATGGAACGGACTCTGCTCAGCGCATCCAAATAACAGAAAGGTTGTAAGTCTTTCCTTCCCTCCCTACTGTATTTATTTATAAGAGAGTTCTCTTTCGCATCCCTAATGACACTTTGTCCTGGAAAGTTGGAGTGTGGGTGGAGCACACTGGCCATTCCTACACAAAAACAACATTCAAATCATACCTCAGACATTTTTGTGGCTTAATGTGACTGTATTTAGTTATTTAAAGATGTCCTTCAAAATTTGAATAACAACCACTGTTTTCTTCACATGAAAATCTGTGTATAATCTGCATGAGTGCACGACTGTGCCTTAATCTCATTCTGCTTTTGGACATTCCAATATATGTTACTATGGGTTATGTCCCTTTAAAAAAGGGGAAATGAAGTGTTTGATTAGTAAGACTATTTCTAACTTTCCATTACCTTTTAACGCTTACTGTTAAAATAGATTTTCTTGCATAGTATGACTCAGTACAGAGTCTTAACCAACAAAAATACATTCATAGTAAATTACTTATGGCAGTCATAATGATAGAGTTAAGTAAGTAGTGCCATTTTGTATATGAATTAAGAAGTTATGTATTGACAGGGTCGCATGCATCTATCTTCAAATGTAAAGTGGAGGATACTACATCAGGTCCAAATATTTGATAGTGGTAACCATTGGCAAATGTTGGTATCCTGAAGATGAACCACGTGACGAGAGACTTCTATGACTTAGTTTTAACAGTGCAGCCTGTGTGGTGCATTGGTTGTGTGGTTCATCTGTAGGACTCAAATACATAAAGTAATGAGAGCAAAAGATCGGCCTGATGAAAAAAGAACTAAGTCTGGCTTTGTGCGTAAAGACCCAGATTTAAACAATTTTCAGGTTTCATGGCATGAGTCAACTACCAACCATTTAGATTTATGCAAAAACTTTTAGGCTCTTTTTTAATAGTCTTTTGATTACGTGCACCATTTTTGAAATGTCTTATGCTCACTATTCTCAAGTAACAGTTGAAACTGCAGAATCTGGTGCAATTTAGCAATTCCTATGGTCTGAGTACAGAAAGCAAGCAACCTTGTAATGAAAAATGGCATTTTCCAAAATTTACATGTGGTTTACTGGTACAAGCGACGCTTGAAAGAATATTCATTTGCAGTCTAGATATTAATCTTGAGGAGAACTTGTTCCTGGTCACTGACATTTTTTCCCTGTTTGCTACAGAAGCAAAGCCTTAAAGTTTAAGTATTAAAAATATATCTATATACAAATACTATAGAAGGTTTTTAAAACAACGTGATGATCATTTTTACTACTAAAGGATAATTGCCTCTTGGAGCAGCTTTACAAAATCTTGCTTGAGTCGGGATGCGTGGGCTGATCGTTTAAAGCTGTGGCTATCAAAGACAAGGTAGGATGCTACATACTGTCTACACTTAAGAATAAATTTCAAACAGTCCCTTCTTAACAGGAAGGTATGCTGTAGGGGTGAAATAAGTAACAAAGGGGAAATGTCTCTTATTTTCTTGTTGAGACTGATTTGGGACTTTCCACCAGTTCTAAGAAAGCCTTTTGCGTGTATTCTACACAAACATGCAATTTGAACTCCATGCAAAACTAAATACAACTCATGGCAGTAATTCTATACATGTTATCCTCCACTTCAAATTTATCTGATTGTGAAGTCAGGAGGATTAACCATATTAATGATTGTAAGCAGCTACATGTTTGTAGGATCAGATCCTACAACATGGGATGGACATCTTACGCTGCATATGGTAGTTCAGGAAAACTTGAAATTGAATTAGAAAATGCAGATGGGAAATCTGTGGGTTTAGGAAGAAGGGGAAACTTGATTATTGGACACGTGACAATGAGTTGGTCTAGAAAAAGTAAGATTATATCAATTTATATATACACCAGTTTAATTAAAGAAGACTGTTGCTTGGACATGTTTGGGGAGGTTAAAAGGCTTGTTTGTGAGATTTAATTCTTGTATAGTAGAAATACTCCAAAGGTTTTACCTTGTCTGGACCTTCAAAGATCCTTTATTATTGATCTGTGTACAATAATCAAGGATGTCAAGTCCTCTGAACTGTGGAAGATTTAGACTTAGTTTTGCCCCCAGGAAAGCCTAGGGGAACGGTATATGGATGGAAACAGAAACTGTGCTTTTCTTAGGTTCACCATAAATTGCTTTGCAACTTTGTGGAAAGCTCCAGGCATATCTACAGATAAAGCCTTCAAAGACCAAATGATCTTTGGAGCTGCTTGCGTTTTCTGAATATCTTATATTATAAAGAACTGGTTATCCTAAAAATATGTTGACATTTGAGACCTTCCAAACCTACTATATTAGCTACTGTTTTCCACAATGCAGTCTGACAAGTCAGGATATTTGCCCATTCCTGTTCCTGTTAAAAGGTATTTGTCAACCTTAAGTCTTCCTACCGATTTGAGCTAAACCAAGACTTTTTAAAAAAAGTATTGTTTGTACAGTTGTGGAACCTGCTCTTACTTTCTTCCAGGCAGGGTGAAAGGAGTAAGACTGAAAGAGGGAAGGTGGTGAACACCATAAAAGAGGAAGGAGACTAGGACAACCTATAGTTCTCTGGCACCAACAGGTTGCTGACTGGTATGGATGGAGAATGTTGACCCAAATACGTTTGTTCATAGACTGCTCCTGTTACATTGCCAGCAGAAGGAATATTTGAACGCTCCCCCCACTAAATGTTGAGTTTGCTCATTGTTTCTTTACACTGTTTTTCACAATGGCAATGAAAACCATAAGCCATTTCCCCTCTTTAAAGACGTCCCTCCCCTAGCCCCCACCCTTTAAATTCACATGAAATTCAGCCTAGTGCAGAAGGAGAAGTTGTGCTTATTGTAGCCTTAAGCTGGGACTCATTGCCAGACACCTTGCCATACCAATGTTAACCAATCTTTAAAGATTTCACAATAGAATTTACAAAAGATACTGAAGAATCACTCTGTTAGAGTTCAGAATAATATTTGCTCACCTATAGAAAATAAATGGGTTTCCTCTCATATAAAAATTATAATGCAACTGTAGAGTTACATATCCAAAGAAATTAGATTCATACTCTTTTCTCCTGTTGGAACAAATTCCTTTGGCTTGTGTATTCCTTAAAAGCAGTTTTAATGTAAAACTCTCATTCTGTTTGGGCTTCAAATCGTGAAGAATTTTGTATCAAAGGCTTTGCAGTATCCCTCGATTCAGACAAATGCTTAAGATAGGATAATCGGCCTTCTGATTATTACTAAAACTCAGTTTCTAAAGAACTCGTTTGAACGTTGGGTTATTAATTTTACATTTTAGGAATTGGTACTATGGAGAAAAGAAAACTAAAATTGGCAACAGTGAAGCAGAAACCCACTCTTATTTCGCAGGTATTGGAGTCTTTTTGCAATCCTTTTGGATTTTGCTTCTGGATGTTTTGCTTTTTGGATATTGTCTTCTGTAAGGTCTTTTATAGTGGACATCTATACTTGCTTTGTAAATGGTAGTCTTTTTTTTTCTTCTTCTCTCTAAACATTATTGATAAAGTTCAGTAAGCAAAACAGAAAATGTAAAATCCAAGGCCTTTTCCCCCTCTGTTGTGTAACAGTATCAATATGATATACCATATGTATGCATCTATTTTATTGAATAGATCTGAGAGTGCCTATTTTGTATTGATGTATGAAACAGTGGTATAGCTTTCACTTGATTCAAATGAACTGTTTTAGATCAACTTCATAAAAGGGAAAAGAAACAGTTGATCAGTCTGCTCCCAGAAAGAAATTCCCCACAGTCAGACTGAATAGAAGAATTCTGTGACCTAAACTGGAAAAAACTAATGGCAAAATCAGTTAGCATGTGTAAGCACTGTAAAATATTGTATGTCAGGCTTAAGTAATTGTCAGTACATACATGTGTTTATGCTTTCCAAAACTCTGTTAAGACCCCTATGTAATATCAAAGGCATACAAATAGAAAAATGCGTTCCTTGGTGGATGCTGCTTTGTCAAATATCATAGTAAAATTCTGGGGGGGAAAAACCCAAAATACCTGTTCCCTTGTTTACTTTGCCTATTAATCTGTCACTTCTCTTCTGGTAGAAGTGACGAGAATGTCTGTTTAAATGTTTAATATACTTGATCAAACACTTATCCTTGCTAAGTCTCTTTCTTTGTTAAATTAGAATCAACTCATGTTCGCAGTCCAAAGCCTGAATATATTCACTTCAGTGTGGGACAGGTAATAGGTCACAAAAGATTTGGCTATTCAGGAGTCATTGTTGGATGGGATGTAAAAGCTAAAGCTCCAGAAGAATGGCTACAACACAAATATCCTCCAGCGAAACAGGTTTGAATGTATTAAACTCTTTCTTTATTAATAGATACACAGAATAACTCAGGTTAAAAAAAAAAAACACAGCTCAGAACTACTGTTACAGACTTGCCTGCTAACGTAATGGAAAATATTTGAGTCCCATATCTCCTGTGCAGCTGAGCGATACCTCTGCTTCTTCTGCACTGTTCTCTGAGTAGAGCTGTGCTTTTGCACCATTGATGGGTTAAGCTTTGCCAGTCAGGGTTGTACTGGACATGTCTCGAATTAAAATTACTCACTTTTAATACACAGTGTTGTATTTAAAGTGGCAGTGTCAACCTGTAATGTTTGAACAGATTTCTCGTGGTGTATTACTGAAGTTGAGAGGCAGTTAAATCTTTTATCTGATCTTCCAGCGTAGGTATAATAATTGGTAACATCTTCACTGCACCTACAAAATGCAAGTAATCCTTTTGCGTTTCATCAATTTCAGTTAGAAAGCAATGTTTTTGGGGATCTGGACATTTGGAATGTAAATCTGTTTAACAACGTATTTTTGTTAGAATTGTTGAAGCTTTTTAAATTCTCTAGCCTAAGTCGTTGTTGTATTTGAAAATCAGATGCTACATCTTTGTTGACAGTGCTGCTCTGATAATACAGTGCTGCATACTCTGTGGGTTGGCTGCCGACATGCTGCTTAAGTGACAGGAAGGCACTAATCATTAAGTCAGAGGACTGAAAAATGAGAAAAAAATGAGAAACTCTGCCCATAGCAGAGAATTCATGTTCAGCTGGGAGCAGAGATTCAGTCCTGTTTTGTGCGTTTTGTTCCTTCCCCGCTGTAGTTTTATCCACCTGCCACTCATTTTTGGCTTCTAAAACACCTGCATCCTTGCTTTCTTTTCTCCCCTCCTTCTCCTCTCAGTATTATTGTCAACAACTGAATGCCCGTGAATTTCCCATCAGGCGTTCTGATTCTTTTTATGTACCTTACATTGTTCTGTTCTCCCAGTGACCTTGTGTTCATCTTTATTGTTTTAATTTCAATAGTGATGACATGTGGTTTAAGTGTGTGTCTTTTGGGTTTTTTTTAACTTGCCTTTGCCTTTTCACGTTGCATGCATCAGCTATGCAGAATGCCTTCTGACCTTTATAAGGCAACTACTAAGCTTGGTCCTTGCAAATCCCCTCTAAACATTAGCCAGGCTTTCAGCCCAACTTTTCCTTGCCTTTCTCTGACTTTCAGTTCTTTACTACATTGTTGAGCAGAGGCCACTGCCTGTCACATTGATCGATAGTAACTGCTTCATAAACTCCAGTTATCTGTCTGTATTCATCCATCACTTTTTTGTGTTTAGATTGTGGGTTACTTTGGGCAGGAATGTTTATGGATAGTAGTGAGCATGGTGGGACCCTGGCCCATGATTTGGGTTCAGAGGCACTGTAAAAATAATAGTAAGCCACGCTTCTTTCTTGGCTGGAAGATTTTTACATATGCATGGAAGTTGCCTTAGCTCTGTCCAGGACTGGGGCCAAGATTGTCAGAGGTGGTATTATGCTCTGAATTTGCCTCTCTCTGGTGTTCCCTGTTGCCACTTGTGAAGGAAGAAGGGAGACTACCAAATTGTTATGGGACCTATATACAAAAAGCAGGGATATTCCAAGTCATGTTTCTGGCAGGATCTATGGGAGAAAAGGTTAATTAAAATCTTGACTCTTAAAGAATGTTTCAGATATGCCAAAACTTAATGTATTACAGTTTTGATTGCTTTATATTTAATTTTCCAAACTGACGTTGGTAAGATCATAAAAATGAACTTGCTGTATGTATATATTGAGTGGTTTTAGGTTCTGTAAGCATAGTGAGAGTTAACTGAATACATAATGTAATCTTTAGTCATCATCTCCCCTTGAGGCTATTTATTTTCCTTCTATTTTTACAGGGTCTAAAAGATACTCCTCACTATCGAATTCTAATTAACAAAGCAAATGGATATGGCAAATCTACAGCTTACGTTCCTGAGGAAGAGATAACAATTATTATGGGAGTAGAGGTAGTATTTATTTTCTGTTCAGTTGCAACTTGTTTGTTAGCCTGTACATTTAAAAGCTGGCTGACCTTTGGCTTAGTAGATACTATCTATCTATTTTGCAAAGTTAGTGAAAATTAATAGAGAAAGCAGATAAACAAATTACTGCTGTACTTTCAAGTATGTGTTTTTGGAAGGTGATACATGACCAAACCCAGGTACTGCCTACTTCAGAGTATCCAACTGCCTAGTTTTGTAAGTGTTTTAGCAGCTTGACTTCTGTTATGTAGAGGCTGTTGCAGACATGGACTTTAGGGATTTCACTGACCTATCAAAGTTGGATGAGTCATTTAATCTCTTTCTACTGGATCTAGCGAAGTATATTGGTTTCTCAATTCCACTCTGAAAAAACCTGCATTTCAAACAGCTTCTGCTCAGCTGCTGCCCAGACTGAATAATGTCTGCCTTCTTAACTGCAAAACTCTCCGGGAACCATAAATTCTGTTTTGTGTATCACGGTCTTGGTAGCTTTTGATTTCTGGCTTATGCAATGTGCACCTGATTCTTAAACTAGTCAGAGACTCTGATCCAGAAAACGGCCTTCAGGCATGCATGCCACATACATACGACTTTTTGCAAGGGATCCAGTGCTAGTGTGGATGCCTTCTTTTAAATTGTGGATAGTGGCAGTATCTGTATTTAAAATAACAGCAAGTAGCTGAACCGTTCATCTAACAGGAGATGCTTGGTCTAGTCAAACAGAGGAGATTCAAATGGGCATCTTTTGCCTTTCAGGGGAACCCCCCAAAGGAATTGTGTAAATTACACTGGCCTGAAGACTCTCCATGCTCTCTCTTGAAACTGTGCCACTGCACGTAAAGGACCCCACTCAATCAATGGGGCCGAACAGTGCAACACCACTAACGCTTTTATTTGGGAGAAGCCCTAGTTCCTTGTTTCTGTTTTAGCCACTGATTGTAATATCAAATGTGCTAACGTGCCTGAACTTAGGAGCAGGAACTATGCTATCCCAGATAAGTGTCATAAGTATTTAAAACTGGGTTCTGACCACTCGTAACTTATGTGTCTGAAAAATGCACCTTTCATTATGTCAGTCTGCTGGCTACCTCCGGTTACCTTTATAGTCCATGGGGAGAAACAGATACCTCACTTTTAACATTTACCTTGCGTAAACTAGCCTTTAAGATATCAGATTGCTTTATTCACCTGCATGACAGGCTAATTCTCCCCACAGATTATTAGGGGAACAAGCTCACAAAATCAGATATTTGAAAGCTGTCTAGTTGAGATTAATTACAAATGGTGAGTCATGCCTATACCTCAAGTTCAAAAGAATGTCTGTGGATTGCCCTCGCTCTGCCTATTAGGCTGTAGGAACGGCTGAGTAATTTCCTGAAGAGTTGAGACTGATGAGAAAATGCTTAGACTTGTCCTAACCCTTTCCCAGTTGACAGTTCTAACCCGCTCTCTGTAGGCTTTCTGCGTCGTGACAAGGCATGTAACTTGGATTGCCCTTTGTGGATTTGCATCTTCCAAGTTGGACATTGTGGCACATCAACTTGGTGTGTCTTCACCATTTCCCCGACTGCTTCTTTACTGTTCCTGCTGCCTAATCGGATTAGATAACTGATCCAGCTGGAAAAAACAACAAATAGCTCTACCAGCAACAAATGAGTGGCAATTACTTCAATAAGAAACAGTGCTGATTTTAAAACATCCATGCTGGTATAGATCTAGCACGTAGTATCTCATGAGATGTCCAACATTTGTAGAGTACTTTGACAGTTTGAGAAAGCCACTGTTCTGATGACATAACTTAGGTTAAGGTACATGGAAAATCCCACTGAAAGTATCTCTACGTACATTATGTATTTAAAAACTAACCAGGAGTTTTCAAAAAGTTAACTGTAGTAACTTCAATGATTCCTTTAATTATCAGTTTGTATTTATTGCTAATTCTGGTGCTTATTCAACTTGAAATATTATTTTCTCAGGTACATCACCCTGATATGAAAGCCTATTTCAGTGGATATGATGGATCAAAATACATTATGCAGCCATGGTTGAAAAAAATCTATCCTCATGACTGAAGTACTTAAGTGTTTGTACATGCAACGTACATCCAGACAACATCTTTCCTTTTTAAACTTGAGCAAATAGACACCAGGATAAAACTTATGTATATTTTTTCCTATGATGAAATAAAACATTCCTAAGCATGTTACGCTGAACAATCCATTTCATTAGAAGCAAACACACTGCACGTTCAGTTTACCATGACTCGAGGCAGGGATTAATCTTCTTCCAATTTTGGGAGGAAAGGTTTAAATAGAACCAAGTTTCAGCTAGGAGTACCAAAGGTTTTGCACATCAACTATCTTGCCCTTTTAGAGGGGGCAGAGGAAGAAACTGAACAGTTAAGAACTCTACTTTCAGAATTAGTAGTAACCTTAATTTTAGGGGATAGAGCTAAATAAAAAGGCCAACAGGAACGGAACTATTTCTGGGGAGCTGTAGTAAGTAAATCCTGCGATACTTTGACTGCTCTCTTTACAAAAGCACGCATTGTGCGGCTTTCAAATGATACATGCAAAAGAAGAGTTAATCTACTTTTTTGCACCTGGACAGATGTTAAGAAACCTTCTATGCTGGCTCGCTACACAACCCCCATTCTTAATTTCCTCTCTTAACACTACTTGCTACCATAAGAATAAAGTAAAAAACAACAAAACTCAAGAAAGCATAAAAACTTTAATAAGAAAATGTGTAGGATTTGAAAGTTTCTAGAGCAACTTGTTTCTTCTGTTTTCTTTTCCCTTTATCTCAAACACAGCAAACACTCTACAAGAAGCATAAGCGGTAGCATTCTGGATTCTTTCCTGCAGAGTCAGTGAATCTGGGGAGTTTGGTAGATGACTGTCTATGTGGCCTCCCCATTCTTTTGTTTCTTCTTCTCTTATTAATAAAGGTTTTCCCAATGCCTGGCCAAACAGTCGACAGACTTCTTGAGCTTTCCGCCGTGTGTTTCCAACAGCAGCAACGCATACTTGACGGCTGAGAGGCAGAAAAAGCAGCACGATAACAAGCAGGGCCAACTGATGTACAAGTATTCCTGCCAAACATTTTTTTTTAATGCCTCAGCTTTTGTAACTGCATAGATGTAAGGCACATCACCTTCCCCTGGGTTCTGGGTGATAGTTTAGAAGTTTGAGGGGGGAGTGTGTGGAGAAAATGTCAGCATCCTCATCAGCTATGATCAAGCGTTTCTAACACCTATACGCTGCAGGCATCCGTGGTGTGTGGTGCAGAGCAATAGTTCAACCCTTGCTCCAGGCATTTGGGTAGTCCAGCTGTAAAGCATACTAGCACCGCATACTAGCACCTATTTAACCCCACCGGCCTGATTTCCAGACTCCTGCGTAGATACCTTCGAGGTACACTTCTGACATCTCCAGAACCGTTAGCAGCAGCTAGTTGAGCTTGCTTCTTGGACCAGGCATAATTCTTTTCTTTGAAGAGGCAAAACCCAAACCAAGATTAAACTTCCCTCTGCCCCCCCCAATGTCAATGGGAGAAGCAGGACTTTGAATAGTTAACGCCTAAAATATCAAGACCGTGAGCTTCAAAGTCACGTGTTTTGATGCTGAGCAAGCACCGTACGTGGTTCTTTTCAGATCACGTCAGCAGCTAAGAGTAATGGGAATTGGCAGGGGTACTTGGAATTACCAACATCTGGTAACACATTTGTACCTTCATGAATAAATACAAATTAAATCTACACGTGCTGATGTAACCAAAGTCAAACTCTGTTGACCTAATATTCACAGTAGATTATACTTCCAATGGAAATCAGTGGGAAAATATTTTTTATTACATTCTGCTTTTGCACAGGGACACTGTAGAAAGAACAAGCTGTATCTTCTAGGCTGAACGGCATTAATTTATAAGTTATATTTAAAACAAATACTGACATTTTTGAACATAATTTTTAATAGGTATGAAGGAAACTATTTGCTCCCATTACAAACAGTATAAATTATGTGTTCATATTAACTGTTATCTGAGGCTGTAAAATTTGTGGCGTGAGAGAGAACTTACCGAAGGGTGTCTACGGCTTCTGGTGTATGGTAGAAATGAGGTGGACTGATGGTAACAGAGGTTCCTAACTTTTCAGTGAGTAGATTGCAAACATTCTGCATTTTTCCAAAATCGCTGAATATAATACAGACCTGGGAGTGAACACAGTCATCACACAAATAATTTTTTTTCATTTTTCCCCTACGATTCAACACTTGTATTTAAATCAGTAAAAAGCCAGATATGTTCAAATTAACTAAACATACTAGTCCTGTATAAAACTCCAATATGTATTTACATAGAACACTTGTATATAGCCCTAGAGACTATCATTAGATTTGCAACAGAAAGAAGGCCATTAAATGGTTTAAAATTGAGGATTAAGAAATGCTCTTTTGTGAGGAAGTACGGCATTCTTGGTATGGAGACAATTTGAAGAATGAACGTGCTCTTTGGGACACATGACTAGATGCATCCTGGTTCTTCCCTTTTTAGATTACTAGATGTTAATTATGCAGAAGCCCAAGCAAAATGATGTGGAAAACATTGTGCAGGAAGGAAAAATTACATTTTAATTCCAAGCATTAGGTTCAAGAAACCTAAACTATGAGATTAAACTAAGCCTAGCCCAGCCCAGCTTGCAGTGGGCTCAAAACCCTGTGTTGGCTGAACAGACTCACTCCAGTGCCTACAGAGAACTGGGCACTTCAGACGTGGATTAAAAACAATTTAAACATCTAGCTGTCTGTGGCTTTGACAATAAGAAGCATTAAATACAGATGCATCAGGAATTCAGGTGTTTTCCCAAGTGCTACAAAGCAGGCATCGCTATCAGCCCTGGATCCAGAGCCCTACAGCCTTCCTTGCGGGGAAGTGCCAGCCAGGCGGCGACCTTCCAGGCAGGAGCCAGCCTTTTTCTGTGGCAGAGCACAGTCGCCAGGAGTGAAGCAATGATGCTGAGCTCCTACAGCATTCAGGAATCAGAAATCCTGGGTCCCAAACTCTTTTTTAGAAGAACTAAACCCTCATCTTCACTTCCCAGTACAGTGCTCTCACCACCAAGTCAGGCTTACCTTCTCTCTTATCCCTGACTCCTTCCTTTCTTTTTGCACAGTAATACAGCTTCAACAGGAGGGGAAGAAAAAAAGCTGTGGTAAAGAAAAGTCCACTGCCAACCCCTGTGACGTACAGTCACCCCCGTGACTGCTGCAGTCCATGCAGCAATCTATCCCAGTGAAGGTGTACGGTACAGAAATCCAAGTTGCGGCATGTCAGCTGCACTTCAGTAGCTTCCTGTGTGCATACCATAGATTTACCTTGTGGTAAATGAGATAATTCAAGGAAGTTGAATCTCTCAGTGAGAGAGGAGGGGGCTACTTCATATACAGGGTAAGGTAAAAAATTGATACTGACAATTATCACAAAGTAATTAATGCACACGTCTTGTTACCCTTGGTAGCCTCTCAGTGCAGTACATGTACCTCATCCTGGCTTGAATCCTTGCACTGGCTCAGTAGCTCTTCACACAACTGAGCCAAAGCTGGGCTTAGGGCCTTAAAAACTAACCAAGATGGACTGGCAGGGCAATTCCATCCCTACAAGGACAAAGGGTCACACCTGTTGTGCAAAACTGCACCAAGTCTGCATCTTAATCTCAGCTGCGCACCCTTGATCTGTAACTTGGGGGTTGGATCACTTTCTGGAAGGTGCAGTACCGATTTGAACAAAGACTGAAGATGAGATGAAACCTAGATTTCTTTCTTTAGTGAGAGTTCTTCTTGCCATATATAAAAAGCATACATCCTCTTGTGCTGTTTTGCCAAAAAACTGTCATAGTCGTATTTTGTGGAAAGTTGAAAGTCTCACTATGAGGACTGTCATAGTATTTTCCAGATTGCTATCAGTGCTTAAAAGATTAGTTCCCTCAAGGGGATGAAACAAAAGAATGATCAAACAAAAGAACTGTGGGTCTTAAGCGAGAGATAAGCTGCTCAGACTGGGGCAGTTCTGGGCACTCAGGAACTTCGTTGTTAAAAGAGAAGCATGTAATCAGGTACCCTCAGGGGCAGAAAACAACTGAGCAATAGCTGTGAAAGTTGTTTTTTTCCCCCTAAAAGTCACAGTTTTCATTTAGAGGTAGACGCAATAAATTCCACTTACATTTACAGAGGATACCTGAGCACTGAAATGCAAAGCAGTGTTTCAATTTCTTCAATAAAATTATGATTAAGGTTAAAAAGTGTGGAAAAAGTAATATGAGGGTATGCAAAACCATTATGGACATTATACGGTTTGGGTAAGGCTGTAAAGGACAAGAAGTTACGGTTTATAAGGAGGCAAGTATATTAAGAAATGCACAAACCCAACATAATCTTCATCCCATGAGATCATCATGCAATAAATGAACTGTTATGATTAAGATATTAGAGAGCTTTGTGATCTCATACACAACTTCATTCTTCTGCATATTTTCCTTTGTTGTAGCATGAATTAAAATTTATCTCCTTACAGTTGAAAGCGTATCCTGAATTCTTAATTGTACCTTAAAATAGCTATTTGTTTGGGAATTTCTTCAGTCTTCTAAAAACTCTTACAGTAGACAAATGGTAGAAAGAGTTTATAGAATGAAATAATGCACGACTTCCATGATTTTATGTGTAACACAAATATAATGGCAAACTCTAAGAAGCGAGTGTAAGTTAATTTTAAATTAATTTATATTGCTAAAGCATGCAAACACGCTGATCAATGGAACTTCATTGGTTTATGAAGCTGCACTAATGAAACAAGTACATACATAAAGGGGGAAGCAAGGAGAAACTAATCTCTGCATAAAGAGCGACCATACTGCTACCTAAGTGTACAGGGCAGCCAAAACAGCGGTATTATGGCTAGATTTTTCAAGTTCTGACACGCAGGTCCTAGGCAACCATACAACTTTTGAACAGCAATTATAGCTGGTCCAAGCAGCCTACAAATGAACACTAAATCCTTGTAATTCGCTTTCCACTTACAATCTTTGTTGTATAAAAATGAATAGCAGAAGGGAGATGATTGGTTAAGTTACTTAAGACTGAAGTTGTAAGTCTAAGCTTGTCTGTAGCCTAAATAATAATTCAGTATAGTTTTATTTAAGTATAGCTTATCTAAAAAACATGGTGATTTAAGCTCTCGTGATAGTAGGTGTCTACTTTATGAAGTTAAAGTCATTCAGAACATGACACTGATGCATACCATTTAAGTATCTAAAGACTCATTTTAAAATCCAAATTTTCTTCTCTAAATTCTCCATTATTTCCGTATTTGTTATTTCTGTTATTTCTATGAGAATATGCCTTAAAGCGAGCAAGCAAACTGAAGAGGCTGAACCCTGTTTTAGGGGACTGTAAACAACAGCTCTATAAAGCAGCTATCATTTTACTGCAGGCTTCCAGGTTTACTTCATAAGAATCTGTAAATTTGCTGGGTAGTGATTAAAGTTTGATGGTCTAAAAAGATCCATTGACTGAAAACACATCATTTCCCTCAGTGAAAGCTTCCAGCACAGCATTTATGTCTTACTATAGCATGAACATGCAAAAATATACTCCCCTGAGCTGCTTCTGAAGTAAATGGGATTATACCCATAATACTTAGCTTTCACACAGCACTTTTTACCTACAGAATTCCAAGTCAATTACCTAGGAAACAATTAGCTTTGCTTTACTTGCAGCAAGCTGATGGCAGAGTCGTGTAGAATAGACCAAAGTCCAGGTGCTGTTCAACTGTGGCTTAAACAGATCTAGATTAGGGCTGCCACGCCACTGTGGTCCCCCATCCACTCTTGTCCTCTGCCTTGCATTGCCTCCAGTTCAGGGAGCTAAAATAATAAAAAAAATAAAAGCTAATCTGGAAAAAAAACAGTTATTAACTGGAGCAGCTTTCTGAACTGACCTATCACCTGATCACCTAAGTACAACTCCTTGCAAGAAGTAGAGGGCAGGAAGGGCTATGGGTGAAGGAGAGTGCAGAATCGTGGGTTTGCTTACACTGCCACAGAACGACAACCTTGGAGCCCCAGAACCAAATATTCCCTTCTGTAGCATCGTGTAATATTTAAAAAGCACACATTCTTCTGAGAAGAAGATAATTCTTTCTATATTACAGTAGCAGAAAACAAGTTCCGCACACAACAGAAGACTGCAGCTGAACCCTGCTTGAAACTGTAGTCCTTCAATAGTTTCTTTGAACTATGCTGCCTTTAGTAGAGAACATCTACTCCTTGGTATAAGGAAAGGCAGTCTGCAAATTTTCATTGGTCCTTGCTACATTTCTTATTCCTTATTATTTTTGGTTAGGTTGAATACGTACCTCTGCTTCCATTTGGTAAGTATTTTCTAGTCTACTAAAATCCTCTGTTACAGTCATATTTTCTTCCTAAAACAAAGTACAAGAATATAATCTTAAAAGACATAAAATAAGCATCTGTTGGAAATATATGTACATTGTGTCCTGTAAAAGTTGAACTGTTTTGGCTTATTACTTAGCAACAGAAATTTGGAATTTTTCATGCAAATCTCTTCAGTTAAAAACTAGCTGGATGTTAAAGACTTCTTGACATTATTTAAAGTAAATTGTACACTAGCTGTATAATGTAATTTCGCTGCTATTCACTTGAAGAGCAATTAGGTCTTAAAAGTGACTGCTAGCTAGAAGCTGTGTGTATCAGTGTGTAACTGTAAATTCACCTGGTTCAAAAAACTAGAAGCTTCAATTGTTTTCAGAAAGTGAGTATGTGAAAAGGGCTTTTCAGGCCCCTACCTTAAGATCTTTTAACAGTAGCAGCTTGTAGCAAGGTGATGTGAACAATGACTGAGCACTGGTTATTCTGGCAGAATGGTAACCCGTAAAAGAGGCTATTCCACCAGTGACACTGTTGCGTTAACAGCAGCTACTTTATTCAACATAACAGCTGCACAGAGCACTAGCATACCCTGTAAGACTTGTAAGATACTGAACTAAGACACAGAATAACTCCAGTTACATCTGAATATTTGACCAGCTTGCTAGCAGTCTAACAATCACATTTCTTTCACCCACTTCCCTCTTCGGTAAACAGTTTGGACGAACAATTTATTGTAAAATTACTATAACACAACAAAAAAGCACAGTTTACAATTTAATTGTAAATATAACTTCGCATTTAATACCCAGGAACTGTAGGGAAACAGATACTAAGCCTTCCAATTACTGAAAAAGTTGTATTTACTAAATTTATTTGCATAGGAAAACAATATTTGCTTTCAGTGTTGACACATTTCAAAAGATGCTTTGTGTCAGAATATTTCCTACAGAGGCTCAAATCTGCAAGTTTATCATGTTGCATGCATGCATAAGTTCATATAAATGACATTAATCATGAGAAGCATTTTCCTTTTAAAATATCATATGGAAATTAAATCCATAATTACCGTTACACAGCAGCCTACAAGAAACAAATTTTGACATTTCAATTTTATGATTGATTGGCAGTGCTCAAATTCAAGCACAACAGTCCTATTTTTGGATAATCTCTTCTAGTAAGGGCAAGAACCAGGGCCAGTTAGTCCCTAATAAAACCTATTTCCCCTTTTGGAATCACGGGTTTGAGGTACTTTGGCAGCGTGGCTGGCTGTAGTTTGCTAAAGAGTGCTCAAGTCAGTCCAGCACCAACAGCTCATTTAATTTACAATATGGAGCAAATCTTACTATTTATGATAGAATCCAATTACAATTGACAAGAAAGCTTTTCTGTGTGGTTATTTCTATAAGATATGCAAGAGCTCTAGAGAAAACCTTTCTTCTACAACTCATATTTTACAGAAATAACTATACTGTAATAAAACTTTAGAGTAAGCATGTTTTTCCTTGTCCCCGCTTCTTAATCCTTTTTTAAAAAAAAAAAGTTCTCTTTCCTGCTGAACAGATTCAAGTCTAATTTGATTTTGCCCTCCACAAGGTTCCAGTGTATTTAAGGACAGTGCCATCCTGTGGCTCCAGGCACTATTGCAAGATCAATGCAATCGGAGTGAAAGATCATTTTGTGCCATCCATTATAAAATTTCCCTCACAGCTAATTTTTATCCCACCAGATTTTGACAGTAGCTGTATGTGTTGTTAGAGATAAATGGAGGAAATAATTGCTGAAGTCGTAACAAGGTGGCCTCCTGTGATACATCTTCTGTTAGATACTTTGTTCCTGTTCGGGAGTGTGTTCGGACAAAGATACGGAAAAGGCAGGTAGGCGACGACAGAATTTTAAATTGGAACGAGGACTTCGACTACATCAAAAGCAAAAGCCTTTTTTTCCTAGTGCTTATGTCTACTGTTCGTATTTTGGCTGAGGAACTATCCATT
Source organism: Aptenodytes forsteri (assembly GCF_000699145.1). Lineage (NCBI taxonomy): Eukaryota > Metazoa > Chordata > Aves > Sphenisciformes > Spheniscidae > Aptenodytes > Aptenodytes forsteri. Next base: position 396,555 of record NW_008794746.1, on the reverse strand, counting down.
TGATTGCAATAGCCACAGGAAAAAATGTTTTCACTGTGACTTAGGGAAAGCTACACTTCTGGTGTCCCAGGTGTTCTGGACTTCTGGAATAACTTTCTCCATTTTCTAAATCTGTGGGCCAAGAATCACAGTAGAAAAATTAACTGAATATAATGTTATTGTTATGTGAGAACTCAATTGCCCCAGAAGCCATTGAACAATTCTTAACAGAATCGCACTTGCATTCTGCTTATATAGCCTATTTTTTGAGCCAGCAGTGACATAAACCATCACTGTTGCAGGTACTGTAAACACAAAAATGAAAGAGACAGTCGATATCCCATTGAGCTTACAATATCAAGTCTAGAACTGTGCTTTGCCTTATAGTTTCCTTCTTTTCAACAGAAAAAAAAAAAAAAATCTTATCTAGCCCTTCCTCCTACCTATCTGCTACTTCTGACCGGTTTCTTCTTCGCAGGACCATTGCGTCCACCCTCATGACACCGTCGCTGTTTACAGGAATGACTGCTCCTTTCCCCGATAGAGAACAGGGAAAAAAACCTAAACAGATAATCAGCCAAAGCACACTTCAAGGAGACAGCTATAGAACAATACAGTATGAGAAAAGCCTACCTGCAGATAAACTTCTGTGTTCTGGTTACTGAGTTAACAAAACTGTGAGACCGTTTTATGAAACACAAGACCAGTCTCAGTAAGGGAAAATGTTTATAGTTTGGAAATGTATGCTAATGCACCGTTCTGGTGAGCTACGCTGATATGTGTAGTTATAAATAAAAAAAATTTGGAGACACCTGGAAGTGTCTCTTAACATTGACTTGTACATTTGCACTGATATATCCAATATAACTTCACATTATGAAAAATAAAGATATTTAAACAACCAAAAGAGTTAGCTTCTTCCACCTGAACATAGCGTTTTTGTTCTTAGTACTAAAGAAACGTTTAATGAGAGTCCTGATGTATGCTCTTATCTCCTAACAGTCCATCCATCACGGGCAGTTAGGGGTGATAAGCACCCCAGCTAGGCATCTGGTACCTGTGCTCCAGCCTCTCATCCCCTCACTCTGTCTGTTCTGTTTGGCATTAGACAGACAGAACAACCACCTAAAAATCTATGGTGAAGAAGTTTCTGCTGCTTAATGTCCATTCAAGAAATAACAGAAGTATACGTAACAGTTATTTTAAGAAAGGTAAAAAGCAGATTTGTACTCAGCAAATGTTAAGGATACTTTGGGGGTATTTCTTAAAATACGTGGTAGTCCAAAAAAGGTGATGCCTTAGCCAGGTTTCTACCTGTCTTATTCAAGGATATATTGAAGTTGGAAGATTTTGTAACTGAGTGAGCAAAACTTCAAAATCTTTTTTTTTAACTGACTGTATGGATGTGCATCCATAACTGTGACTCCTAAATAACAGTTTTGAAATATGGAGAATATTGCACATATATCCAAGGATATATCTCAGTACAGACAAAAATCTAAGCCAGAGCCCACTGGGTATAGTTTGTGAGCTAGTTTGTTTGTTTTGTTAAATAACACTCTGACCGGTACAACAAATATTATCACTGTTAAACAAGATGGCCGATGCCAATTGTTAGATACAGTGATTAAAGAAAACAAGTGTCATCTCCACACCACTCCAAGTAAATCATAGGTGGTAAATATAAAATCAGCTTGCTTCTAGTGAAAGAGAAAAAAACATTACTTTTGAGCAGCTGGGCTGAGTAAGAGAGATTGGTTTCCCCATTGATTTTACTTTCCCTGCAGCCTTCAAAGCATATTCTGTGCTCTGAAGTGCTGCATACACTTACAGCACACTATAAATAAATGCTACTATGTGCATCTATTTCTGATTAAAATCCTATGTAAATATGTATGGAAATTAGGTGCTGCCCCCAGGCATCCTGACAAGCTGCTAATGCAAGCTCCTGCTGTTGCAAGTCTGATCTCACAGACTTCCTACGATAGCAACAACAAGGGTTAAGGAAATTGTTCTACAGATTAATTAAAAATGAATATATAGAATAGCCAGCTGATTTCTAAAGAGGCCTTAGATAAGCTTGCAACAACTAGAACCATATGGAGACTGTGAAGAGATATTTATTTTACAGTGGTCTAGAATAGTATTAGCTACAAGTGATGTTAGCAAATGCCGTTAAGAACAAGTTGCCAGCAGTGAGAGTTGTTAGTAGAAAAGCTACAAGGCAAATAAAAGCTCCAGCAGCGGAGTGATTTAAAATTGGATGGAACAAAGCACTAAAAATTGTACCGCAGGGAACTACTCTGAAAAAAAAAACAACTTCATGTTGTTTTTCTCAGAGTTCCCTAGAGCTAACACTTTGCTAACACTGAGAAACCCACAACTTAAGCAGCATTTCGCAGTCCCTCAAGTAGGAAGAACTAACATTTCCATTCTCCAATGCATGGCATCTCTGAAACAGCAGAAGATTACTGTGGAATTATTATAACTATAATAAGACTCTGAATGCTCTCACATTGTAAAAACAGTCCACTCTCCACCTAGGTTACACCACCACTGCTTACCTGCTCCCATTACATTTCTGAATCTGACTGCATATACCCAAATATAACCATTTGTTTGTCCAGGTCATACTTCATTTTGCAATTACTTTTTCTAGCCTGGAGTAGTGCGCACAGCCCCTCTAAAGCACGCTCACTTGTTTAACATCCTGCCTGCTCCTTTTGTGTGCCATCCGCCATGTCTTGAGTGCTCCATGCTATCCTAATTCAATTCGGCTCCTGTCAAAACTGGAAGTCAGTTATTCAGATTCACTGTAGGGTAAATTTCTGCAACTATCTTTTCTAATCTATCCACACTCTGAAGAGGTATTTAATTGCAGCCAGGATGAAAATACCCCATGATCTGCTAGCTTACCATGGTGGTGGGTACAAAGCTTATTGTTTTCTCTGCTAATAAAAATGAGTGCACGATGAGTTGCCTTGTCTTCTCCCGTTCCTCTTAAAATCCACCAGACTTTAAACTCCTATTAACTCACTTAATAGAAACTGAAGGCATACAACCTGTAATCCCATCCAAAAATGCACCATTTCTGACTGAACAAGTCATTCTGATGGTAACAGAATTGTGCTCCCCGTGACAGACACGCACCCAGCCATGCGTTTGGGAAAAATGTAGGGAGCAGGATCACGTATGTAGCCCACAGCAGCCTCCGTGTCTCCTTGCCATCTAGTCCCATAGCTGCAATATGAGCTTCTTCTAAACCAGGGGTTAAGGGGTCTTTTTTATTGCCGCCTTTATTCCTGAACAAATGCTTTATTTAGCTACTACAGAAACAGAGACAGCATCCCTATCAGTTTTAAAAGAAAACAGTAAATCCTATTTTGTTGGGGGAAAAAGAAAAGTTGGAGTCAGCACTTACCTTCAAATGCATGCAGCATTTCACTGTATGCAACTGGGCATGCAATTTCACTGTAAGCGCATCACTGTTTAGGGCGAGTAACCTGCTCTCTTATTTTGCATTTACTAATACTAAATTGCATTGTAACATGATGCAGTATCATGAAACCCTTCTGCAATTCTTTTTTACTACATTAAATAATTTGGTGTTGATAGCAAACTCTGTCATCTCCCTTTTCCCCAGCTCATTTGTGAATACGCTAAAAAGGCACAAACTTCCTGGGGAACTTCAATAGTAAGTAACTTTCAAAAGCAACCACTTATTCCATCAAAGATCAGCTTTGTCCTGTTTTAAGAGTCCTAGGTGTGGAACACTGTCCAAAACTGTTTTATAAAGTCCAAGAACATCAGCACCACAATTGCTAGGACAAATGTCACCCTTACCACTGTCCAAAACTGTTTTATAAAGTCCAAAAACATCAGCACCACAACTGCTAGGACAAATGTCACCCTTACGGAGGAGCATTTACAGTGTGGACAAAGCTTTTTAAAGGCAAGACTACGCTCTTCTCATTGTCATAAAATGACTTCCTGAGGCCAAAAACCTTATTATGCTAAAGGAACTTTTTGAGTCCACGAGGGGCTTCTGTCACTTCAGCTACCTTGATCACGTCTCATGTTTTTTCATACCTCTCTCCTTCAGTGGAGCAAGAAAATGAAAGCGGAAAAAGCTCTGTAGGCATTCGTCGCTACGGTAATCACATAGTTACACTGACACTTACACACGTGTATAGGTTATGTCGCTGTGTACCCCTTTATCAGTTTCATCCGTATGCACGTGAGGATGCTGTATCACATGAACAGATTAAACAGTCGAAGCAGGATGGTTTTCACATGCAAAACGAGCAACCCGTTGGAGAGCCCGAGCAGCGACATTCCACCTTTTCTGCTGAGGCTGGCAAAGCTGCAACCTCCCAAAGACAGGCAGGCTTTCACAGCAGCGCCCCAGCGGCCGGTGCATTCCCGAGGCGGAGGACCGAGAGCTCCAGACCCCGTTACTCCTCTGCTTCCCGCCGGCCAGGCCGATGCACGCAGCGCCCCACGCACCGGTCCCGGGGCCCCTCCCTCAGCGGGCGCCTTTCCCCTCGGAGCTGCCCCAGCCCGGCCGCCCCCGCTCCCGCTCCCGTCGCC
>NW_008794746.1:358866-391244 GCF_000699145.1 Aptenodytes forsteri | reverse complement strand
GCAGCCGTTAGGAAGGCTGTGGCGGGGCAGGTGTAGGTGCGCATCCCCTGAGGAAAAGCTGTCCCGTTCCTGCCATTTTTGACCTATTATCATATTTTCCCGGCGTATTAAGGTCTGGAGCAGCCTGAGAGTGTGAGGAAGAGTGCTGGAGAAATGGCTGTAGTTGCTGCCTGTGGAGGGAAGACTGGGTTTTGTTGGGCCACAGCACGTCCTCCGCTGGTGGCAGGGCCTAGGCGGGGGTGATTAAAAACCAGTCTAGTGTCAATGCTGCTAGTTCTCCGTGAAGGGGTCTGGCAGCACATCGGCTGGCTTTGCTAATGTCTGCTGGCCGAGTCCTGCTAATGCCGCCCTCTCCTTAGGAAAGGCAGAGGGGTGCAGTTTGGCTTCTCGGAGAATCACAGAATGCTTGAGGAGGGAGGAGACCTCTTGATAGGGGGTCCAGCCCCTGGCCCAAGCAGGGTCAGCCAGAGCAGGCTGCCCAGCACCATGTCCAGTTGGGTTTTGAATATTTCAAAGGATGGAGACTCCAGAACCTCTCTGGGCAACCCATGGCAGTGTTTGACTGTAAAAATAAAGTTTTGTGTTGTGTTCGACCTCTCTGGGCAACCCATGGCAGTGTTTGTAAAAATAAAGTTTTGTGTTGTGTTCACATCGAACTCCATGTGTTTTAATCTGTGTCCATTGTGTCCTGTCCTGTCACTGGGCACCACTGAGAAGAGCCTGGCTCTCTTGCCTTCATTCCATCCCATTAGGCATTTCTATACATTGATAAGATCGTCCTGAGCCTTCTCTTCTCCGGGCTATACAGTCCCAGCTCTTTCAGCCCTTCCTCACAGGAGATGCTCCAGTCCCTTCATCATCTTCGTGGCCTTTTGTCAGACTCTCTCTAGTACGTCTGTATCTCTCTTGTGCTGGGGAGCCCAGAACAGGACACCGCACTCCAGGTGTGTCTCACCAGTGCTGAGCAGAGGGGAAGGATCACCTCCCTTAACCTGCTGGCAATGCTTCTCTTAATCCAGCCCAGGATGCTGTTGGCCTGCTTCACCACGTGGGTGCATGATCCGCTTGTTGTCCACCAGGACCCCCAAGTCCTTTTCTGCTTTCCAGCCAGTCAGCGTGCACTGGTGCACGGGGTTGTTCCTCCCCAGACGCAGGGTTTGGCATTTCCCCTTGCTGAACTTCATGAGATGCCTCTCAGCTCAGTTCTGCAGTGACTATGAAATGACTAGCTCCGTATGTCTGGTCTCGTTTGTATGAGGATTTTTGGGAAGGACTCTGGATATGTCATTACTGTTTACATTTGTGGTACATTGTGTTTTGATTACCTGAAATCTGGAATCTGGCACAGAGGCTGGAAGCTGACGATACTGTATGTTTATACAAGGTCTTGCAGCCTTCAGAATTCACGTTGCAAACATTGGAAAGTCTGCGTGACATGATACATATATATATTGCTATACTTTCCTTCTCGATAAAAACATGACATGTAAAGACATCAAGACCTGATTTTACAAGTCAGATGTAGGTTCCTTGGAGGTGGAAGGAAAGAGAAATATTAGGGGAATTGAAGCCCTGTCTTTCTCCCCCTCATCAATCTGCTTGGTGCTGTGTGTGCTTCCTTTCCCATCATTAATATCACATCTGCCTTAAGAGGTATCAATGACTTTTGCATGCCTCATGACTTTTTGAGTCTTCTGCCTTTGAATCTGGTTTTCTCTCCAGATTTGCTGAACACTTAAAGCTTCAAATGAAATGGATCGAACCTGTTAGGTATTCATTACCTCTGGAGATGACACTCCATGTTTCTCAGCATGAATAACCAAAAGTAGAGACACCTAAAATTTTGAGTGTAACTGACTTTGATCAAAGTTGTATGACAAGACAAGGAAGAAGCTTGTAACAGAATCCAGAAATATTGGTGCCTTGTCACTTAACATAAATCAGTTTGAGAGCTTACATGAATAAATTCTGGGCACTGCTGACTTTAAGAAATAAAATATAAAAGCAAAATGAGTACAGAGGAAATTATAAATGTATATTCCTCAGAAATAAATTCTTTCATTAAACAGGGAGTTAAAAATGCTTTTGAAAGTAGTCTGTCACAACAGTACTTTCTTTTTTTTTGTTTAGCCAAGATGTTTGTAGAGGATTTACTTAAATATGTAACAGCATCAATAGACACACTCTAGATATTGAATGCTGCTTATCAAATCATCAATAAAGCTTTTAAAGAAGTGTTGGATAATGTAATGAAGCCAAATTGTGTACTTTCCAGGGTTTTTTTTGTCTGTTCAAGACTATTCTGATTTAACTGTTGATTAAAAATGATTTGCCTTTTTATGAAAGACAGCCTGTATCAGACAAAATCTGTTGAAGTAGTTACACGCATATATGTAGATGTGCAATGAAATCTCATACATCTTATGCACTTCATAATTGAATGCTGTATGATCTTTAACTTTCTGGGAACACAGTGTGTCTTGTAGAAATATTAAAAAAGATATCATAATTAAGAGCTTAATTGGACGAATCCTAGAAGACCTTTTCTAAGGCCAGTTATAAAATTACCTTAGATGCAAATTAATCTATGGAAAAATACTTTTCTGTGAAACAAGGTCAAGCGTTATTGAGTAGTTAGCATGCACTATAAGAACATCATACACTAAGAATAATAACTATAGCCACATTTTTACTTTGCACTCTTTAAGGGTACTTTGCAAAGCTCCAGTTTAAGTATATTGAGAATCTGTGACTCAGAATTTGAATATAGAGCCAAATCTATGCATAATAAGCTTTTTCTGACTTAGAGTTTGAGTAGGAGGCATTTTTGAAAATGATGGATTAAACTGTTGTTTCAGAGTTGGAACAGCTAATTTAATTGTGAATATAATTCTGCTAACTTATAGTTGAATTAAAAAATTGAAGACTTAACTGCAGACTATGAAGAGATGGAGAAGGTGCTAAATTGTGTGTGGGATTTGTTTTTTTCCTTAGGAAACAGATGGTTTTATGTTTGGATCTATTTCTGTATGGTAGCAGTGAAGTGCTACATTGCTTATGACTTTTAGCAATGGAGCTGGATTTATTTAGTGAGGTAAGATTTTTGAGGTTTGGAATGTGTGTGACAAGGAAATCTCTGTTAAAGCTGCTGCCGAATGCTTTTTTTGTGAAAGGACAATCTGCAGTAGCCATGTTGACTGATGTCTTTCTGCCATGTGTCTCAGATGCTGACTTACTGTACCGTAAAACATTTAATGAATGGAGGCCCTATGTCATATCCTTGTATTACTTGGTTATTCCTTACAATGTTTTTATGCAAAGTTGGTTGGTCACCCACTTTGTACATGGCGTTGACAATCACTCTGTAGGGCAAATAAATATCCACTGTAAGCCAGATTTGTTACCTTTTCAAAACCATATGAGACTCAAAACTGAGAAGGTTAGATCTGAGAAAATAGAAAATTCTTCAAAATTTAAAATTAATTTGTCAGAGTTCTCAATTACTGAATTCTTAACTTAATAGTGATCACCAAAGAGTTCCAAACTTTTACTTGGGCATTTTTTATCTTTTAAGAAGGAACATGCGTGGAAGAAAGAGAGAACAAAATTAGTAGCATTGCCCCTGCTGGTGTTTTATTTCCACAATCAAAATTTACTGGATAAGCTGGAGCCAATGTAGAACTTAGATGATTCTGTGAAATCTGCTATTTTAAGGAAATGCGTGTCCTCAGGAGGCTTTTTACCCTCGTGGACTAATGAGAATAACTGAGACTTGCTGAAGCTTTAGGGGAACGTACTAGGGCTCACAGGAGGTGAAGCTGGTGAGAATTTTAAAGCAAAACAAAGGTTTTCCCTTTAACAACATACAGAGGTCTATAGAGAAAGAGAAATGCCCCCCGTCTTCTCACTCTGACTTTGCCTACAGAATTTCCAAGGGCTGTTGACAATTTTTGTAGCTCACGAGGTTGGTCAGTGAGTCTCTGCTCTAGATGTCGCTTGCTGGAAGACACTCCTATGAGTAGAATTTGCAGGTCAAGTATGAGAAGTGGCAGTATTGCTGGAAAATATGAATGGATTCATCACATTTTTACTTTCCTTTAAACAGCTCAGCATCTCACAGATTCAGAAAAGACATCTGTCATTTCTTTTCCTCCCAGGCTTCCTCCTAAATAGTGATTTGACAAGATAAAGTGATTTTAGTGGTAACTCCATACGAAACCACTGACTCAGGCTAGGCTCAGATGTGATCTGACTTTATCTAGTTTTAAATTGGTCCTGTTAATAAAAGTGGAGATTTCTTTACTCTGTTTTTCTAAGTCAACTTTAACATATAATGTGAGCAATGAAATTGTTCTCTGACTGTAGCTAGCTGTTGATGAAGTGAGCTGATAGATTTAGTCTACTGGTTGAAAGCCCACAGTACAAAAAACATCGGAACATCATTATTGACCGTTTCTGTAAAACTGTAAAGAACTTAATACAGTTGCTACTGAAATCTGTTAAGAGACCGTGGTTGTCTTCGGTCACAACTGAATGAAGGCCTAAATCATGGCACATACTGATATTAATAATGCTGTTAGAGAGAAAGTTAGGTTAAGACTAGTAGAAATAAGATTTAAATCTGGTCTACATCGGAACATCATTATTGACCGTTTCTGTAAAACTGTAAAGAACTTAATGCAGTTGCTACTGAAATCTGTTCAGAGACCGTGGTTGTCTTCGGTCACAACTGAATGAAGGCCTAAATCATGGCACATACTGATATTAATAATGCTGTTAGAGAGAAAGTTAGGTTAAGACTAGTAGAAATAAGATTTAAACCTGGTCTCTGTGGTAGATGTCACTGAGATGTCTCATGCTCTGTGCTTAGCAGCACCTAAAAGTGAAAAAAGTCACAGTCTTTTTTCAAGGGAATGAACATTACTCCTTGAAGTGGTCTTCAGTATTTCATTTGTGAGGAAATGGCCTGGAATTATTCTCTGTAAGCAATAAATCTTTGCCAAAAAGTTATGTGTCAAAAGAAGCAATATTTAAAAAATAAATTATAAATAAATTCATAACTTAAAGATAGTAATCCTGGAGAAACTGATAATTAAAGTGTAATTTAAGATACTATAAACAACTCTCAATTAAAATTTACATGCTTAACAATTCTAATACTAAGTCTCTGTTGTTATTTAAAATGTCATCTGAGCTTTCATGAGTTATGAAGGAAATAATATATATTTTCTCCAGTCTATAATTTTGTATTTTCTCAGAAGTGCACAATAACTGTGAATGAACATACATGTATACTTCTCATATATAAGCTGCTAAACATCTTAACATTAACTGCCCACAAATACTCCTTTTTAGCAAGGCAATATACCTCTGTAATGTCACCACCGGGAACCTGGCAGTTATAGCAATTACATGTTCAGCAGGAACACTTTAAAGGAGCTTTGTGAGGCAACCATACAACTGGGGAGAATTACAGAATGCTGGATTTTAAGACCAAAAGAAATCCCTGTGTCCTGACCTCCCTAAGAGGCCATACAACCTTCAGAAGTTTAGGAGTGCTGACCGAACTTTTAGAAGACTGTGTCGTCTTGGTGGAAAGATTTGATATTATGGAGAGCCTCTTGCTGTTCTTGGGCAGATATTTATTGATTAATTATTCCGATTGCTAAAAAGAAGATGAAGTTATATGCCACCTAGATTAACAGAAAATGCACATTAGAAGAGGCTAGAAATTAATAAGTCTATTCTTTTCCAAGCAGTCCTCGGCAGATTTTAGGCTACACACTTCTCAAAAGACCCTCTGATATTAGAGATTTTTTTCACTTCCCGGTGCCTTAGCCGTCCTCACTGTCTCGTTTGCTTATATCCTTTTGTCAGGAGACTCAAGGAGTGCACTGACTCAGCACTTAATTATAATCAGCAACAACGAAGAAACACTGCTTTAAGAGACCACAGTCTCCCTCTTTCCACAAGCACAGTTCCTTAATTTCAGACGAGGTTCCCCATGCACCGTCTCTTTGACTTCCCTCTCTCACAACTGATTGCAGTCACCTTTGTCCCAGCTTCAAAATGCAAAGGAAAGGAGTTTTTATCCCAAGTGGATTTCTTTCTGAGGCTCGGTTCTTAGACCCTATTCTTTGCTCATGGGTATGGTCTGATTTGTCAACAAGCCTTAAACTATTAAGTGTCTGGGCCCAGGGCTGTTTTTTCCTCAGGGCAGCTTTTATCTGTCCTGTTCCTGGGATTTGTCTGCTTGTTCGCATTTCTGTTAATGTAATGGAAATTACACAATGGAAAATAGATGAATTTTAAAAATCAATAGTTAAAAATTGCCTATCTAAGCTTGAATTAGCTTTTTTTTTTTAAATTAAAAAATACTCTTTCCCTTACATGTTATTTATTTATTTAACTATACTGAACCTATCCCAGTGTCACAACACCATGACATGGAAAAAATCCAGCTTCTTTTTCAGCAGGGCAAGTTACAGTTTAATGTCTTGAAGCACAAGATTAATTGGGTATGCAATGCAACAAATGTTAGCTTTCATAAAATTACCCAGGCAGTCATTATTAGACTTGACCCTAAAATTTGAATCTCCAGCATCAAGGAAATCCATAGTTTGACTATACACAGACTGAAGATTTCCTTTCCTTAGTCTTTCATTCCCAAGCTATCAATTCAGATGAGATCTTGCTATTACACAATTGGTGGAGGAAAAGGTAAAGAACCGATCACTTTAAATCTAGGCCGGTCATTGGATGATCTTCATCTTTTAAAAGAAAAATACTTCAGTACATGGCATCGCATCTTTTAAATATTTTGCAAGGTGTAACTTTGGTTTTGTTATGGATCTTCTTAATGACTTTAAGATTTTTGTTAATTATGCCTATTGATCTGAAATGATGAATATACAAAACAACTGTAAAGGTGCATGTAACAGATACTTGTTTTAAATATACACATCCAAAGATCAAGCTGCAGGTGCTGGAAGCGAGAGATGTAAGAATAGCTATGGGAGGGTGTGACAATTCAGAAATTACCTGAAATACGATGTGCAAGAGTTTGGATGAGACGAAGCAGCAGAGGTGGGACCCTCAGACCAGGGCAGCTGACAGCAAGAGACTGCTTGTGCTTTCATGTACTCAGGGGAATCAAAGTTAGAAAGAAGCAGATGGTGACACAGTGACAACCTGAAAAGGGTAAGCAAAACAGTGTTAGAAATGTCTTCCTAACTTTTGTGCCAAGACTTTTTTCATACATAAGAAGTTACTGGAAAAGGCAAGAGAAATTGATGTTGTCTCTCTATTTTTGGCAAGCTTTCATTTGTTACCCCTCAGATTTTCCATGGTGAGAATTCAAATTCTTGCCTTTGAAGACCCTGGGTTTTGGCTATATCCTGTGTGTTTTGCTTCCCTCCTTTTCCCAGCTCACTGTACTCAATCCAACTGATGTGTTTTTCACCTTCTTCTCTACCTTTTACAGATTTCCCCCACATTTCTGGAATTCCTTGGACGACTAAATTTACTGTGTTACCACTCTCTTCCTCATGTCCTTCCTCAGAAAAGGTTTCCCTAGAACCCCTAACCCTGTTCCCTATGAAAAGTTAAGCCTAGTATTAAAGACTTGGAATAGCGCTCAGACCATACTCAATGGCGCGGTTTGGAGTGAAACCCTGTAGAGTGATAATACCAGTGTTCACTACCTAATATTCATCTTCCTGAATGTTTTTTGAATATGTTTTTAGAGGCAATTTCTCTGGTAGAAAAGACAGTTTAGCATGGTTTCTAAATGCAAGAGGAAGTTAGGTGCCTGCCACCAAAAGCTTTTCTCCATGAATCCATAGGCTCTCTGCAAGGAACCACGGCTCCTGTCCTGACCACCTGCCCCAGGTACCACCTTAGATGACACAAGTGAAAAGGTGATGTTCCTGTTGTCAAATGGTGTCTAAGGTGTCTTTACATTCCTGAGTCCAGAGCAGACTCTTGGCGCAGCAGTGTGGTTGCTCCCAAGTACAAATACTTGTTACAGCAGTTACCTGTCACTGGGACACCTTGATCAGGCAGCCTACTGATGGGTCCTCAAACCATGCAACTGCCAGCGGGTGGAAGAGTTGGAAACTATGTCTCCTGATCTTATTTTTGGTTAGTGGAGAAGATTTTTCTAGGGTTTGAAATAGAAGAAGTAGTGTAATGTGACTTGGGAATACATAACTAAACACACGAAGTAGATCACTTAGTAACTGAGATTTAAACAAATGATATCTCAATAATTTTGAGATAGGTAGTTTTAGAATAGCCACTGCAATTGCAACAGCAACTGGGTTAGTGGAAATATAAGTGATACAGCAGGAGAAAAGCCAAATCACAGTTCAAAGATCAGCCAAGAGAAAATATTCACAGGAAAAATTGCCTATAAAAATGCTTTTGAAGAGCTCTGGAGGCTCCCTAATCAAAAATGGCAAAGTGCCAGAGAGAGAAAATGCAGGTGAGACCTGCAGAGACTGTATGACAATGCAAAGCAAATGCCAGAAAAAGGGGTGACAGAAGAAGAGCTGTCAAAGCAGATGGTATCAGGGCGATAGTTCTAGCAAGGTAGAGAGGTCTGTTATCTGAAAGCTGTATCTCAAGAGAACGTTTGTGGGCATGCTTGGACTATGAATCCGGAGATTTGCAATATTGCTGTTAAGTGTAAAATTAATTCAGAAGTAGAGGCCACTGATTTGTAAAGAAACTTTTAAGCAGTTGTGAAGTAGCCGTGAAGTGGAGCAGACCGGCATTGTAGTTAGTAACCCTGAGGCACTAACATTGTTAAACACTTACCTAAAGTAACACATAATCAGGATCAGTTCAAAAGCCTTGCAAGATACATAGAAAAAGACTTGAGTGTTTTTTTCTTTTTTCCCAAACAATAACTTGTATTTTTTAAAGTGTGATAGAGAGACTTTATTTTTCCCTGTACTATGAAACTTTTTGTTTTTTCCTAAAATTTCCATAGGCACTTTACGCATACTTAGGGGTGTGTAGAATACTCTTCAGCCTTACAAATGCATCATCTTTGGTTTAGAGTATGTGTTTGCTTGCTATTGAAGTTAAGCTGGCAAGTTATTTTATTGTAGGTCTCTGTACTATAATGTCTATGGACCTAACTTGAAGTTGTATTCCCCTCTGAATAATCTCTGTCCCCTCAGCACATAAAAATATATCATGTATATCATATCAGGCTGAGCGAGTTGGGATTGTTCAGCCTGGAGAAGAGAAGGCTCCAGGGAGACATTGCAGCCGCCTTCCAGTACTTAAAGGGGGCTTATAAGAAAGATGGCGGCAACCTTTTTAGCAGGGCCTGTTGCGACAGGACAAGGGGGAATGGCTTTAAACTAAAAGAGGGTAGATTCAGGCTAGATAGAAGGAAGACATTTTTTACACTGCGGGTGGTGAAACACTGGCACAGGTTGCCCAGAGAGGTGGTGGATGCCCCATCCCTGGAAACCTTCAAGGTCAGGTTGGACGGGGCTCTGAGCAACCTGATCTAGTTGAAGATGTCCCTGCTGATTGCAGGGGGGTTGGACTAGATGACCTTTAGAGGTCCCTTCCAACCCAAACTATTCTGTGATTCTATGATATGAAATTTTGTTTAAAAAATTAAGTATTTTTTGCTATTTTAATATTAGCGAACTTCATATCTGCTAGCTGTACTTCCCTGCAGTTTCAGGAGACCAGTGTTATCAGTGAGACATAGGTTGGCCTTGTTAATCCATGCCACTTTTCTCTATATTTACTCTTCCTCTTTTTGTAGTAATAAGATCTTTAATTAACTAGGTTTAGATTTGGGGAGGAGGGGCGAAAGCACCAATATTTTTAATGACCTTAAGTATGACTCTAATAGCCCTTTTTTATAGTAGGGGCCCTGTTTTGCACCTGAAATGGTGAATTAGGTCTCTTATGTTTAAAAATACAGCCCACAGGGAGTTATACAAATACTAAGGAAAATAGATAATTGCAAGATTAACCATATGGTTCTGTTTATACCAATCTGGCATGTTTTGGGAGTTTTCAAGGTTAGATTCTGCACTCTTTCTCCTTGCAAGTAAGCAGAAAGGGGCAACGTATAACTGTTTAGATTTCCCCACACTGGAGTATGCCACAGAGCGGGGGGTTGTGACAAGGGCCAAATGATGTCTAAGAGTGGAGAACATCACATCAGTTTGTCCTTTTTTGAGTAATACTGGTCTCTCAGGAAACTGAGCACAGAAGAAGATAATTTTGATTTTAGTTGCCTCTACTTCTGAATTAATTTTAGGTGGTAGGGTCCTACTGCACTAGTTGATTCTCCTGTGAATATATTATTAAGTGAGATACAGGAATTGCTCCAGCGTTAGGGAAAGCCAAACAATGAAATACTTTGCAGCTCTCATTTGATTGCATTGTCATTGAGAGTAATCACTGAAGTGTGTTTAAAAGGAGTTATTGTAGCATATATCGAAAAATCAATACAAATGTTAGTTGTCTTGCAACATCGTGCTTTGAGATTACAATAGCTGGGAACGGTTGAAGTCAATGCATTTTACGAAAATGGAGTTTATGTGGCATAAAATGTGATTGCAGAATTTGCTGTGAATTGGAAGGTTTGCTTACATTGGCTGTATTGAGAAGCTGAGCTCTATTTTAATTTTCATCAGTGCAGCAACAAGAAGAACAAAACCACAACCGAGTGGGAGAAGGGAATGGGAGAGAAATGAATCTATTTGCTCTAATATATCAGCCACAAGATACTTTCTTTACTAAGCTCTGATCATCAATGTCTAGAGCAGAACTAAAATGGAGTGATTTTTACAGATAGTGCTGGGGAAATATCTTGGCTAGTGGAAAATTTGTTAGAGTTGATGGGATCAGAAAAGGAGAAAACCCACTTTAACTCTTAGAGTTTAGGTTGAATTTTCATGCTTTGCTGGTAAGGGGCCCAGCAGTGTTCCTTTACCCATAGGCTGGAAATTTGATGTGGAATTCAAGAAAGAAGACACCCATAGAAGTCCAAAATGTCATTTAGAGTAGTTTTTGAGAGGAAAAAACCCCTGTTTTAAAAGTAAAGCTCATTATAAACCACTATTTTTTCTTGTGCCTCACTCATTTTGGTGTTCTGTCATTTAATGCTGTTTAAATCAGCCATTTGTGCAAATTATTTTTGCGTGCATAATGTATACTGTGAATCTGTTTTCACCATTTATAAGCATCTTTTTTACAGAAGGAAAATGACAGGCCTATCTTCATTTACTTTGTAGTCCCTGTGCAGTACTGGAATGGGAAACGTGGAGCCAATCAGTGCAAATGAGAATCGAGCCACATGTTTGAAAAGCAATGAGCAACTGAAGAAATAGTTTTGAAGGGGAGAGCTTGTTATTAGCCTCTCTAACACGATCTTCAAAGGTGCTGGGGGTTCTTGGTTGTCATCAACTTCAAAGAGAATTCAGTGTTCAATATTATCTTGCAGAATTGGGGGTGCAGAAATGAGGGCCAGATGATAATGAGTTGATAGGATGACAAACACTTATGAAAGGAAATGCTATATGTGAGAAAGCATTTCTTTGACAATTTTAGTATGTCATGGGTTGTGCAGTGACAAAAAATGGCATAAGATGGCAGTAAGAGATCGCAAAATACAGTGGTTTGAAGTGACACATTCCAGTGAATCAACTCACTGGTTTGCAATAAACATGATTGTATAACAAGTGACAAAATGGGGGTTGCTGAGCTCCATCTAGGCACTGGTTTCTAACTTTTTTGCGTTTTTCTTTTCCTCAGAGGAAAATCTCCAGTTTATTTGACATTTATACTTTCTTATCTGAGTACAGGAAAATGGAATAGTATTTCACACCGCATTGCCATCTGTGTGAAAGCGCTTAAAATTCACTACTCATGCTTTTTTATCTGTGCTGTATGAAAATGACTCCAAATTTAGAGCCATATTAAATATGGCAACCTGTGCTGATAGGAACAATGTAGATCGAAACAACCACCTCAGTAATGCACACGCAGCTTTACAGCCTTCCTAGTGAAGCATAGGCAACGTGAACAAGAGGCTATTAAGATCATCCACTGCTAAACTCCAGTGTGGAGGACAGGTTATCATAGGCCTAGACCTGTGTTGGCAGATCTAGCCAAAGCCCAGGGGCTGTGCTTGGCCCGAGGAGGGTAGAGCTGGTGAGCCCTGGGGAAAGTTTTGTTAGGTGCTCTAGTGTCACCTAGGCTCTAGGGTCTTCTTGTAACCTTTCAGTCCAGGGTTATGACCTGGAGACACACGACTGCCTTTTCTTGGCCAGAGAAATGAGTTTTGAATATGAATATAATTACTGTTTGTGATAACTATATGAAAAGAAGCTGGAGAAAAAGAGAGGGCTATATTTCTGAAGATTGATTTCAGTAGGATTTCTCCAATTTAAGCATTGCTAAAAAAGAGAATGTATGGGTTACTTGAAAAAATATAGGTGTGTAATTTCTCAGTGTCAATGATTTCATTAGATCTGTGCTGAAATTTTCAGTAATGGCTTTACATTAGTATTTAAAGCTACGTTCTATAGCCCCGGTGTATACTTTATGTTCCTCTCAAACGAAAAGATTCACGTTTTTGGAATCTTTTGCAGTGGAAATGATGATAGCGTTTTTAGCTAGTGCTTTTCATCCTTAGATCTGAAAGTAAAAATGCACATATCACTTACCAAAAAGGGCTTTATGTGATCAAACAAAGTAAAATTAACATAAAACAACAATTAGCAATAAGCATTTTCTAAAGTGACTAGCAATGTATTGCCTAAGCTCTGTTTTAGCAGGGAAGGGTAGATGTGGAAGAAATTTTTATGTTTGCCGAAGTTCATGATGACTTTCACTCAAAAACCTGATTCTTTTCAGCATCTGCATTAATGTATCACTAGGGAGTTATGTGGTTTTGTGTGATTTTTATCTGTTACCTAAGCCAGAGGTCAAACCACAAAATTGGCATTTAGAAGGATGATGTGGATTTGTCCTGCTCCCTGAAGGCCTTGGTCCCTAAGCCAGGAGATGGATTACAATCAGATATGAGTATTTTTATCTTTGAAGTATAAGATCTTGTTTCACTGTAGTTCATACATAACTGATTCCTTCCAGTCAAGATTTTAACGTTTCAGGAAATAAAAAGCAAAAGTCAGTTGATATTGATATTACTTCAGCATTTTTTTTGTGATGATGCTTCTGGGAAGGTCAAGTGGGCATTTTATTGTATGTCTTTTCAGTACAGTGTTTGATCACATGTGGCATAGACAGCTTCTCTGCATTTGTGGGCTCTATATCAGTAATGCCAATCATGCGTATGGCTGTAGTAAGCGTCATCCCAGTGTCCTGAGGGAAGACGAGCAACATTCCACAGGCAAAGTGTAAGTATGGATTATACTCTCATTTCACTGATAAAAAGGAGGCCTTCAACTCCTAGGTGCTTAGGATTGCAGTCAGAAATATTATCAGTATTGGACTGTATGATCCATTATTTAAAAGTCCCTTTATAATTTTTTGTAATGGGATCTGGAACTGGCCAGAGCTCTGGAATGGATCTGCTGAGGATTTTTCTGTATAGTGAGCTTTCCCGAAGGACAAAAGGGCTTTTAAACTGAAAAAAGACAGGTTTTTTTGAGATTAAAACTGGAAGAATTGATTTTTTTTTTTAATAAAATAAATGGACTAGGTGAAACAGAATAGGAAAAAATCTTCCGCTGCCCAGTGCAGTGTTGAAGGCAGGTCCTGGCTTCCAAGCATAGTTTCAGTGAACTCAGAGGCATTGTGGGTTGTAGCACAGTCTATACAGTCCTTTCTGGTCACCCTGTCACCTTTGAGGGCTGGCTGTGACAGCCTCTGCTCCACTCGGGAGTTTTTCAGGCTGCATCTTCATAAGCAAGTAGTGGGAGCCACTAGCTGTATTTGTGGAGCAGAGCAGTTGCTGCTGAGGACCCAGTGCCCGCACTATGCGTATGTTCTTCAAACCAAGACTGGTGTGATCCTCTACATTGAATACTCCCCTGAGGCTGGATTAGAGTCCTGGAGGGCATCTTCCAATTTATTTTCATCCAAAAGGAATCCAGGTAATATGCTCAGAGACCACTCCATGATGCGAACCAAAGCACATCAAGTGGCGAAAATTGGAAGATTTTCTTGAAAGCACGCTCCTGGCCTGAACTAACACCCTAACATAGACTTGTCCTCAGTCTTTCTACTGTGCCATAGGCTCCCCTTGCTGAGCATTCATTCTCTTGTTGTTGTTGTTCCTTCTTGTTCTTGTTCTTGTTCTTGTTCTTGTTCTTGTTCTTGTTCTTGGTCTTGGTCTTGGTCCTGGTCCTGGTCTTGGTCTTGTTCTCCTTCTTCTCCTTTCTCCTTTCTCCTTTCTCCTTTCTTCCTTGTGCTTTCTCCTTTCTTCTTTCATGTTCTTCCACCCTGCAGTCTCCTCTCCCTCAGTGGCATACCAATGCTGGAGCAGTCTCCCTCTCCAAACAAGTTCACCTCACACAGTTATTCTCTAGAGGTGTGCTGTATTAACATGAATTAAGGAGCAAATGTTGAACAAAACATATGGAATCCATCACACCTGTTATCTGCATTTACACTAGGATAAATGGATTCATAAATGGGTTAATAACTCCTTTTATGATAAATTAATGGGGGACAGGGTCTGGATATGACCTCCTGCAGGGGAAGTCTCAAGAAGGTTGCTTGGGAGGTGTAGCATGGAGAAATCACTCTATTCATGCCCTGTATTTTTGTTTTTTCTCTAAGCAGTTGCTATGGGACACTGTTGGAGAGAGATATTTAAGCTAGATGAACTGTCCTAGGATGACAGTATCTGCTGTAAAGGACATGGACTATTCTATTGACAAAAGCTGTGCAAGGCTTTTTTAACTCAACTACATGGCATAGAATGACACAATATTGCAGTAACATAATTAGCCTTCATACTAAAAATGCACCTGAGTAGTATAACAGTTATACATATATATGTTCGAGAGCAAAGGTAATAAATACATCATAAGAAGTACTTCACTGTTATTTGACTAGGTTTAAAACTTCAATGTTCGTTACAAGAGTACTAGTAGGAAAAATGGAGTCCAATTTGAGATTTAAATCATCCATTTACTCCGTGTTTGTGAGAAAGACAGAGTAGCTTTAGAAATATGTTGCGGTTTAACCTCAGCTGGCAACTGGGCACCACCCAGCCGCTCGCTCACTCCTCCCCTCAGTGGGATGGGGGAGAGAATCAGAAGAGTAAAAGTGAGAAAACTCGTGGGTTGCCCCAGTTTATGTACTGAGCATGACGTCACATGGTATGGAATGTCCCTTTGGCCAGTTTGGGTCAGCTGTCCTGGCTGTGCCCCCTCCCAGCTTCTTGTGCACCTCCAGCCTTCTCAGTCGGTAGAGCATGGGAAGCTGAAAAGTCCTTGACTAGTGTAAGCACTACTTAGCAACAACTAAAACATCGGTGTGTGATCAACTTTGTTCTCATCCTAAATCCAAAACACAGCACTGTACCAGCTACTGGGAAGAAAATTAACTCCATCCCAGCCGAAACCAGGACAAAATAGCTTACTGCTTTCTGTTCCTTTTGCTGATATTTTTTATTTGGTGTTAACATCCACATTGGACCAAGAGATTTGAATGTTATTTTACATTATAATAGTAAACACATGGCACTGCATAATAATGAAATTCCAATAATGGTACATTTTACTGTGGCTGTATCCTGTTAATTCTGATGAGAAAGTGATAAAGATCCCTGGGTTTTGATTGAATTGTGTAAAGAACATCAAAGTTTGATTTAATGAAGTTCACATTGGTGTGTTTAACTCACATAGATTCATATAGATAGATGGGTAGGAGCATGCGTTGGTAGGTATAGCTGAACTAAAAGTGTGAATTGTTTTCCTTTGGTCTGCTTAGAAGTGATTTTAAACTGTGGATGGGTTTTGGACACAAACTTTTTATTATTTATATGGTAAGTTTTTGCAAAATCAAATGCAATGGTGCTTTTTATTCCTATTCTTAGCCTTTTGATTCTGCAAAGTTGGAAGCTCTCAGGTAGGCTTCCGTAGTTTTTGAGGATTTCGTTGTTTACACAACTTTACCCATTCATTTCAGGTGTGGGCCACTTTTGACCATAACTTACAAACAAGTTTCCAGATTTCAAGTTCCTGTTCCGATAAAAGCTGTCTTTCAACGAGAATGCTGTTAATATAAGGAAATAAGTAAATTATCTGTATAACAGCTTTGTTTTTCTCATATATGCAGAAAGAATTGCTGCTCTCAAGTCAGGGTCTATTTTTTTGCCATTTTTGTAATGTACAGTGCAGTAGCATGATTGACAGCTTCTGTTTGTTGATAACATGTTTTCCAGATTGTTTTATCTTCTGGCTCCCCTTCCCCACAATTCTGAATAATACAAACTATTTTGATGCACAGCATAAACTATTTCTGATTTCAGTAAGAAATCTTTACTATTAATCTTAGGGTGGAAAATTTGAGAAAATTTTCATACATTGTCACTGAATGCAACCTCCGCCGTATTTGCTTTCTTATGATACTGCTGTATGATACTAGAAATAGTTGACTGTTCATGTGCTCAACTGATCCTTTTGTCAGGAGAAAAAAAAATCACTCAGTTTAATATGTGATTTTGCCTCAAGGACAAGCATGGACCCATTTAAACAGCAATATTTTTAAGTGTTGCCCAAATCTAATAAAATTTTGATTAACCTGAGAATAGAGGGAATTCTAGAATTCAGACTGAAAGTCCTTTTTTCATCAGTCTGTTGCAGAAAGACTCTTGCAATACAGATTTCTGAGAGAGTCTTACACCTCTCATTGGCCTTTCTAACTGGCCAGAATTGAATGACAGCCATATGGAGCAATTTTGATGCACAGCACAAGATATGATGTCAAAAAACTGCTAACCTTCTGGACTGAAGTGGGCTAATCAATACGTTGGCCCTGTCTTAAAGATTCAAAGGAGAACTTTTCCTGCAGAGACTGGAGTAAACCGACTTGCTGTTCTGTAATAATCTTGATGAGTGCCTTTGCCCTTGTACTGCTTTTCCCTTAAGGTCTGATCCAAAGATCGTTCACAGCAAAGAGGATCTTCCAGCGGGCTTTGGCTCGGGTCAGTGAGTGGGGTCAGGTCAGGCATTATGAAGCAGTGGCAAGAAAGGGAACCAAGACCCAAAGACCACAAAGGTGAAGAAAATCCAAAAGTGAAGTTTCAGAGTAGAGTGAAAAATTACACTAGGGCAGGATTCATCTTACCACGCTCAGGCATCTAAAAGTTACTTGTCACATTCCCTTCATAGCCATAGGATAAGAAAGAAATGAGATAGTGATTCATTGAACCTGTCTTAGATATCTACTTTAGGATGAGATGAATTGCCTTCTTGAGGTGCCTCTTTCTCTCCTTCGACTACAAAGGAGCCCAGGGGACTAGCTGACATTTAGGCAGCTGACTTTTAGATGATAAAGTTAGAAAATCCCTGTCAAGGGAATCTGTAGAAGTAGCTGTTGCTACTGTTCTGTCCCCTTTACTCCTCCTAGCCGTTAAGACAGTATTGCAGGTAGGTCTGCTGGCTTGAAAAGGCACCCTTCTGATACTCTGGTATGTCTAGACTACTCTTTCCTCTAGAAAATCTAAGCTAGGAAACAGATATCTAATAATTTTACCTGAAATAAGTTCTCCTTTCTCTGAAAAATCAGGATTTTCCGATTCAAGAGTAATAATTCCGGTTGAATAAACTTCTTTGATTACTTGCAGTGAGAATACAGCTCAAAGTTCAACTGCACTTTTCTTTTCCTCCTGAATAGTTTAAATATCTCATAGTATTCCCTCCACCCCTTCTAACAATGTTAACATTAATTCAAATATGGCTTTCCTATATCCCAGCTGCTGCTCTTAAGACTGGATTAAAGGTGGTGTCCAGGTAACGCATTCTTGTTGAAATCAAAGACTGACAAAGTTGACTTGGATTTCGTGCATATCTTTAGAAATCTGGCCCAACTTTTATTCAGGAGAATACATACAGAAATAACTTCATTTCTTTCCTCATATTATTATAAAGAACGGAGTATAGTTGTGTCCTTCATGCAGAAGGAAAGCATTTCAGAACAAAAGGTACCCTCTATTTACTGCCATAGAGGAGAAAAACTGGCACCTAATTTGTTCAGACAGCTTGGTTACCGAGTTGGTCTGAGTTCATTTTTCTCACATTTTCAAAGGAGATTTTTTTACTAGGAGCTGGATTCTCAAAGGTATTTGGCTTCTAAAAGTATGCCTGGTTACATAGTGGGGTTTGCAATAATACTGTATTTTTAAGGACCAAAATTCCTATACTGGACCCTCAATCTCATTGATAGTCAATGACATTTAAGCTTCTAAATTTAATTAGAAAATATATTTGGGCTACTAAGGTAGTTAATCTTTAGATGCTTTTGAAAATTTAGACTTGGATATTGAATTAATTTATGATTTTATATTCAGTATTGCAATAAAGTTATTTGATTAGAATAGAAGTACTATTATTTTTAGTGGACCGTATCTCTTCATTCAAGTGCTACATTTTGGTTCATTGCAAACAAAAATTCTCAGAAAATTAGTAGTCCAAATGGAGGCATCTCTGATAAGACACACATGATCTGTTTTGGAAATGATCATCACTTGAGATACAGACTTTGGTTTCTCTACTTTTTTTCCTTTTTTTTTTTTTTTTCACTGAGAGAGAACAAAGTGTTTGGTACAGCAAAGCAAGAAAAGAGAAGAAATAACTGCAAATAAAATAGATCTGCTCATGAAATACTGTGAACATTATGGTGGGACATAATGTAGGTTGACGTTGACAGTTGTTTAAATATATATGGAGCCAGATTCTTCTCTAGAATCAGACATGTAAATTAAAGTCACTTTTGTTGTAGCAAGTGGAGTTGAATCCTACCTATACTATTTATTAAGAAAAGGTCAGCTCTGTCTGTCAGAAAAAAGTGAAAGCAAAATATATAAAATAATAGAACAGTACACTGTGTATTGTAAAATATTTTAAAAGATTATTATTAATTAATTAAAATGCTTATTAGTAAAAATATTTGCCAAATATAAAAATACATTATTTTTTCAGTGCAATTCTCTGTTGGGTTAGCCAGAATTTTAAGCACTTGCCGGAATGCTTTAGTATTAAAATTTATGAAGGTAAATTTTTCTTTATCTGTTTTGTTGTCTTAAGAAAATGCCTAGATTTCTGGTCTTCAGAAATATTTTGACTGGTACTCATCAAAACAGTCTTTCATTATCCTTTCTAAAAATACATTATTTTTTCAGTGCAATTCTCTGTTGGGTTAGCCAGAATTTTAAGCACTTGCCGGAATGCTTTAGTATTAAAATTTATGAAGGTAAATTTTTCTTTATCTGTTTTGTTGTCTTAAGAAAATGCCTAGATTTCTGGTCTTCAGAAATATTTTGACTGGTACTCATCAAAACAGTCTTTCATTATCCTTTCTGAATCCCTGCACTAATTCCTCCAAAGCTTTAGGATTAGCTGGACTAATAAACTCAGTTCTGAATAAACTTAACATTGTTCTTCATTGCTTATAAACATATCGGTGTACCACAATGAATCAGCCAAAAGCAAGAATGCCAGAGAAAAATTAAAATCCTGTTTCATGTGTTTTCAAGAAGAAATAATCTTTTCCCTTCTCTTTTAAGTCAGTTTTGAGGCTCATGCTTGAGAAAGCGCTAACAATTCTTCTCGGTGAGCAGGCTCTTCCCCATAATCCGTTCGGTTTCTGAGACTGAGAAATACAGAGGAACGAAGAATGTATTTCAGAAATTTAACTCTGCAAATTACATACACATTTTCCTCCTTAGGTTTAAACAGGAAGCTGGAAATACTTTTATGTAAAACAGTTATATCCGTTCCCGGGTTGATTTGACACACTTTACCTTTGGTATAGCTACAGCCTGGAGTTCATGTTGTGCCCAATGAAAGGATTTAAAGAGTTTGCAGGAGAACAACTGTGGTTGCTTGTCTTTGTGTCTGTCTCTTCATGGATTTGGACCACAAATACAAACATGTGATTCAGACATAGACC
The DNA here is from genome assembly GCF_000699145.1 of Aptenodytes forsteri. Lineage (NCBI taxonomy): Eukaryota > Metazoa > Chordata > Aves > Sphenisciformes > Spheniscidae > Aptenodytes > Aptenodytes forsteri. The sequence goes on along the minus strand of NW_008794746.1, from coordinate 371,114 downwards.
TGGCACATATCCCCTGCGCAAAGGAAAATGCAGCTGAACAGTTTATTAATAATGTGAATATATAAAGTAGAACCGATCCCAGATGGTTTTGTAAACTCCAGTAACTCAGCAAACACGTTAAATAAAGTGTGCTGTTCATTAGTCTCAGTAGATGAATGAAGTTATTAAACATGAATATATAAGTAAAAAAAATTTGTAATATATACAATTTTGATCTGTTCAGAATTTTAGGTCCTCTCTTATGTTGAGCCATTATTTTAATGCGGGTGTAATGTTCTGGTGAGGTGGATATAAGACTGACTCTGCTGGCTCAGTTTTGGATCTCAAGACTGATACAAACGACCCTGGCTCGTAAGGGTTAATAACTGGGAGTAAAAGTCACGAAACAAGGTAACTGAATATTAAAGTTGTAGAATCCCACAAAACACACCATTTTTCTTGATGTTTACAAAAGCTGGGAGTGAGTTTGCTGGATACAATTTGCATGAGCAAACATAGTCACCCAAATATTGAATGGGGGTTCATGTGCTTTGTGCCCTTAGTCAAATGCTTGATATAACTCCAGCAGTGGCTTCACAGACGAAAGGTTTCAGCATAAATGAATGCTTCGCTTTCTGAATGTGAAAGGAGCTGTGCTCCCTTGTGCTAGGAGCACATCCAGGCCTTTGAAATGCAATTCTCATCTTTTGAATGCATAATACGAAAAGCGTCCCTTTTTCTTTCGTGATGTATATTTTACCTTTTATAGACTGTAGGTTGAGGAATGCTGCTCTGTGGGGATTTCTCGATGCCCATGTGGGTGCCTGATTTCAGCTACTTTACACTATTCATTTGTAGATTGTCAAATTCAGGTGTTTGAATAAAGATTTATGTGTTTGGTCTATTTTATTGATCAGTCTTGAGCTGTGCCCTGGGTTAATAAAAGTGATTTTATATCAAGTTTCCAGGAGTGAGAGAAAGTTCAAGTAAGGAGAACTTGGTAAGGGACTGTGTCATTTACAGCAAGCAATCCTGGCTGGTTCTGTCCTTGCCTGTCCAGGAGATATCTCCAGGAAGCTGGTTCTGTCCTTGCCTGTCCAGGAGATACCTCCTGGTATTTCCCCCTGCGTGTACAGCTTTTTTAGGACCTCTTGTTCTCTGCTGTTGGGTAAGAGAGTTTGTAGTGGGCTGTCAGCTTGTTCCGGGACGGTGTCGTTTCCCCTTCCCTTGTGACTGTCTGTACTTCCTGCAATGCTTAGGGTCCGTGCGCAGGGCACAAAACAATGTTGTGCCAGGTGAAGGGCTGCAGTTTCCCGAGCAGGATAGCTGGGACGATGTGGGAGCCATTCTTGCTGAGGAGCAGAATACCTAGGCTATGGTAATGATAAAATGATCTCGTCGTTTCCAGCAAACAGGCTAGGTTGATAATTTGGGTACCACTGTGCTGAATCATGCTGTAGATATACCCACCAGGCAGGATGGAGGAAAACCTTGTGTCTGGTGCAGCAGGATCCTCAAAAGCATTTATTTTATGCCTTAATCTCCCTTAGATTGTACTGCAATGAGCTGTCTAACACCTGGGTGTTAGGAGGGTTTATTACTACTGTTTTGTACGTCTCTCTCATGAATCTTTGCCTGTAGGCTGTCTGGAAGTGATCAAAATTATTGTCCTTCCCTCTGCCAATAGACCTCCAGTCAACAGACCCTCTGAATTCCTTTCCTAATAGTGATGCTAAGTTAAAAAGCAAAGAAATTCACTTACATGATATGAGTATATTGCAGGGCAGTGAGCAAATCCATCTCAGTTTGGATGCTTATGCTTTTTCTTTAGCATGGCTGAAGGAAATTCCTATTTAAAAATCCAAAGATCAGTAGGTTGCCTGCACGATAATGCATCTAAAGAAATATTCTATCTAACTACGAAAGTCAATCCATTGAAAATATTGTTGCTAAGGCTTCTTTCATGGGTTTTGCACTTACTATCTGTAAAAAGGATCATCAGTACCTCTCTGTGATCTCCACACAAGGTGTCTCCAGACTCCTAGGGAAGTGTTATTCAGCAATTCAGGAACAGGCCAGGTACCCAAATTCTGTACCATGTTTTACACTGGACCCAATGTTAAACACCTGTTCTGGAAATATAATTTGTAAGCTCATGCTAAGTACTTAATTTTCTTCTGAATTTAATAGGGACCCTTAGGCATCTAGGATTGGTGTTAGCAATAAACAGCCCACGGGGATACATTGAAACAGCCTGTGGAAACAGAACTGTCTTACTGCCTCCCCATCCTCTTGATGCTTAGGTGAGAGTGGGATTTGCAGCCTAAAATGATTTCATGGACTCAGGTGATGAGCCTTTGGGTAGGAAACTAATGTTTTTGTTGGGGAGTAATAGAGATGCTTTTCCTTTTTGTAATAATTCAGCTCTCAGCCAGGCAAAATAGAAAGTGCCTTTCTGCTGGGCCAGTAACCACTCTAAGCAAATGCTGTCTGCAGTCGTCCCATTGCAGCTGGACCACTGGGTAGCTAGGAGTGGAAGCTTCCAGGGACACAGGGAAAAAGGGACCTGACACTGTTGAGTAGTGGTAAGAGCCACAGTTTGGGCAAAAGGTGTCACTCCTATCACTATTCATGCATTTTATCTAATTGCTTTCTAGTTATAAGTGCATAAATAGCGTCAGAATAGAGATTAACACCTAGGACTCTTGACTCTCAGAGGAATGTTACTTTACCCAAGTTCCCTGGGATTTATGTCATACTGTCATTCCTGACATAAAAACAGTACCTGAATTGAAGAACAACGATTTAATTGGGGGTAAGATTCATCTGTCCTAACCTTAATTTCTTTGAAGTTAGCTGTTTAGTAAGAAAGTGATCTAGGCTCTTAATCAGTGGACAGAGAGAGACAGCCAGAAAGTGACTCAGCCCATCCTGAAACAGGAGATGCTGATGAATCACTGAGCAGAAAGATACCTATATCAAAAAATACTCCTTTGAGTACGGAGGGAATGGAGATGACTTGCTTACCCTAAGTGTTGAGCTTGTGGACAGCTGAAGTGGCAGGAGACAAATTGCACTCTAGGTCTGCTATAAATCAGAGTTTGGGTTCACTGTGAATCACACCGGGAGTTCCTTAATATGGTTGATTTTGAAGCGCAGATGGGATCTCAAAGGAGGAGTCCAGTTCTGTGAACATAAATGTCTGTCCAGTCTTCCTCCTGCATGTGTGAAAATTAAATGATTACATACGTATGGAGGAGTTACACACCAAAATAGCCTGAACAATGTGGTAAGCAGTAACTCTTTTGGTGTGTACAAGGAACCTGCAACTGAAAGCACAGGTGGCTTTCAGAGATCTGGAGAGTCTTCTCAAATGTTAGCCCTTCATGTAAATTCAGTATATATATTTGAGGTGAAGAAAGCTGCTATGGACATGTTTTATTTATATTTCTCTTCTGCAGAAAGGTAGCAGAAATTTAGGAAATGGGACATGATGTGCCCACAGGGGAAAATCTTCTTGTAGATATGTCCTGTACAGGCAAGGACAGAGCAAGTCATCTGGCAGGCATATATTGCGTATGTGCCTTGCTCCATGGAAAATTGCAAGTTTAATTGGGTTTTTCTCCTGCTGTTTTTTAACAATACTGAACCTGTCACTATGCAGGGAACTTTGTATATGAAAAATGTCAAAAAAAGATTAAGATAAGTGGCATCCCAATGAGTTCTTTAATGCTCAGGGCATAGATGGCAAATCTCAAAAGACTATGGCAACAATAGAAATAATATGTAAGAAAACAAAGCAAAAATTACCACACAATATAGTTTAGTCATATGCAAATCAGGGAGCATTAAATGTCAGTATCCTAATATTTTTTAAGAAAGAAGACACAGCGTTCACAAAGAATATTAAACTGCCTGGCCCCAGTGGTGACAGAAATCCTTTCAATCCCCGTGTGGCACCAGCAGCAGTAATGTCGGCTTCTGTATGCTCTACTCACCGTGTGTCAATGCCAACCTGAGGGGTTGTCCAGGAGACACAACGCAGTGACATGGGCCTAGGTCCACCAACGGATTTCGGTGCTGGAGAGCTGAGTGCCTCTGTGTATAGTCTAGCTTTAAGGTTCCTACTGCCATACAGGAATCCACAGCGGAGGGCCCTACAGTGCCTGTCCTCTGCCTCCCAAGGGGTGGATGCCTCCCAAGGGATTCACAGTCAGCACTTGGAGGGGAAAATTGTCTCGAATCACTGTGAGGAGCAACTGAGAATAAGCTTCCATCTCACGTCCTCATCCTTGCCTGGACTCATAGTCATCCGACCTGTGCCTCCAGGAAGGTGCTTCCCTCCAGACAGGCTGGAGTAAGTTGTTTGTCCCAGAATTTTTCTTCAGAAGTGGAGCAGCAGTCATGTCCTATAAGACATAACCAGAGAAAGCAGTAGTGTCTTCTGCACATATAATCTTTGTTGTGTAATTCTGAGTGGGCAGAGTACTCTATGCGGGATGCAATTCCATTCCCTTCTCCACCTGAAAGGGTTCAAACCACCTCCCACTACCTAGGTGAGTGTCCCGGCCAGCAAGACATAGATGCTCTGGCACATGTGAAAGGGAAGAGAAGGAAGGGGGGCAGAAGGAAAAAGGCTGCTATTTACATCTCTTTTAAAGGTTGCCTAAAATCGAATGGGACTGACTTAATCATTAAGATATTTCTGTAGGACAGGGGTCCTGGGAAAGAGCAAAATAGCTTGCCCACCCCTGGGGTGTCCAGCCTGGGGCCAGCCAGCCAGTTTCACTTTTGCACGGAAGGCAGAGTTCCTTCTCACTGTAGTTTCATCTGCCCAAATTAACTGAAAACTTGTGAAACACGTCCGCTACTTCACAGCTAGAGATTGCCAGAATTAAACCTCTCCTTTGACAATCCTTCCATTTTTCTGGCACGCATTACTTGGAGATACGTGCTGTTTAGGTCTCTTCCATATCCTTTCTCCCCATTTTTTTCAGACTGTCTCTGCTGAAGCTTTTAGCTATTCTTCCATTCATGGTGCTGCCTTTGATTTCTGTTTATTCCTGGTACCACGCGGTGTCACATAATCAACGTGCACTGCAATAGTGTCACTGGACAAATCCTTCCTTCCAAGCAGCAAATACATCATGCCATTGGACCTGAATAAAGGTATACTCTCTTTTGCAGGACCCGTATTTACAATGCCATGTCTGGGCAGCTAATCCCATAAGGTAAGTTCCAACCACCACAGGAGTCATGGAAATAGCCCCAGATTGTTTCTTTCTTCTGAAGCGCCAGCACTCTTTAAAAAAAAAATAATTTTGCAAGTCTAATGCTGAACTAAAGGAAAGAGGTGCTAGAGACAAAAGTAAAGTTTACAACAATTGTTTTCAATTTTTTTACCTATCAAAAAAAGGTGATTCTTCCTTTACACTTTTATCTTTATATTTTTAACTGATCAGTATGAAAATTTTCTTATTTAACATTTAAATAGTTGCTATGGGTCTCTTGATGACTTCATGCCTTTGACTTATCCACAGACCAGGGCGTAGTGGTATAAAATGATAGAAGATGTCACGAGCAACCCCAAGTGTGTGTTTTCCTCCAGAGAGCTGTTAACTAATACCTAAGACATAACACCATGTTTTGACCACACATTCTGCACAAAATTAAGAATGTATTTTGTGAGCTAGCTGCAAAGCACCTATGTGCTTGGAAAGCTCTATCATTCACAAAGTGCTCTGCAGTGGGTACAAACGTGCAAGAGAAATGGATATATGGAAATGATATACATTTTGTATGAAATTCACTTCTGTGTAGCAGCCTAATGAAAAGTCTAAACACCACTTCTTGTCTGATTTTAAGGAGAACTTGATCTTTAGGTTTGCTATCTGTTTGCAATTTTAAGTTTAGCTAAGTTAACATACCTGCTGCATGCAATATCACAGTAATGTTAAAATGCCAAGAGTGTTCTGCTGATATCCCTCACTATCTGTATGTTTATACTCATATGGTTCAGTTATCTGGCCGATCTACTTACCGCTGCTTTTTGTTTTGTAGAGAACATGGATTAAGTTTGGAATTTTACTTCCTTCTCCATCTCGTGCTGTTTCCAGATGATGAGGCTGCGTTTGGCAGGTGCTGACAGCGCATTCATCCTGTTTCAAATGTCCCAGCACAAATGTAACCACCCTTTGGTTTAGGAGGGAATTTCTACAAATACTTGGTTGACCTGCTATTTCTTTATACATGGCCCCATGAAACAGGATGCTAATTAATGGATTTTTTTCCCCCTTATTATTGCATTGCTTTCCTGTGTATTTTTGTCCACTTGCTCTCTTATATATCAGCTGTGATCTCTGTAAGGCAGGGACTAGTAATTTTTTTTAGGCTGTGCACATCTTGAGATCTTTATCTGTGACTGTATTTTTGTAATCCTCAAAATAATAAACATAATTAATAGTGCTTTTCTGTTTTGTATTGTGGAGTGATTCCATCAGATCTCAATGTGAAAAGTTGCTTCAAAGGGAAGCTACTGGGTATGAACACAGAAAGCTGTCAACTTGCGAATTAGTTTGACTCCTGAGGAGAACGTTCCTCTTTAAAAATATTTATATCCTTTAGTTTGACTCCTGAGGCAAACGTTCCTCTAAAAATATTTATATCCTTTTGTAGTAGTTTCTGATCTTATGTTGAAGATTTTAAATTGGCTTTCAGGCCTGTGTTCTGCGTATTATAGAGCTGAATTAATTGTGAGCTTTATGGGGTTCTTTTCTTGAAAGATCGTTCAGTTCTGATTTCTGCTTAGAAAAATGTTGTATGAGGCTCCTGTGAACCCATGAGACAGAATGAAAGGTTACAGTTAATAAAATGCATTTACCTGTGTGTAAGCTGTGACTGGCTGAACTGAACTTCACCCAGCACTGCTGTTACTATACACCATATGTCTCCCACAGATATACAAGGCTCAAGGTCAATGGGGAACAAAGTTTTTTTGTATAAATGCAAGACTTCATCTTCTGAAGCTGCTGCGCCCGTAGAAGTGTGAAATAGTGATGAGAAAATTCGCTGAAAGAACTATTGTTTATCTTTACACTCAGCTGCTTCTCCCAGATCAACACTTGCAGCTGCAAAAGGCTTCTCTGAACAGATGCACAATGGCTGTGGTGCAGCCCACGGAGATTTTATAGCAGGGGGAAGTAGAGGAAGGAAGGGAGGGAAGAGACAAAGGAAGGAAGGAAGTAAGTAAGGAAGGAAGGAAGGAAGGAAGGGAGCGAGGAAGGAGGGAAGGAAGGAAGGGAGGGAGGAAGGGAAGGAAGGAAGGAAGGAAGAAAGGAAGGAGGGAGGGAAGGGAGGGAAGGGAGGAAGGAAGGAAGAAAGGAAGGAGGGAGGGAAGGGAGGGAAGGGAGGAAGGAAAGAAGGAAGGAAGGAAGGGAGGGAGGAAGGGAAGGAAGGAAGGAAGGAAGGGAGGGAGGGAAGGGAGGAAGGAAGGAGGGAGGGAGGGAGGGGGGGGGGGGGGGGGGGGAGGGGGGGGGGGGAGGGGAGGGAGGGAGGGAAGGGAGGAAGGAAAGAAGGAAGGAAGGAAGGGAGGGAGGAAGGGAAGGAAGGAAGGAAGGGAGGGAGGAAGGGAAGGAAGGAAGGAAGGAAGAAAGGAAGGAGGGAGGGAAGGGAGGGAAGGGAGGAAGGAAGGAAGAAAGGAAGGAGGGAGGGAAGGGAGGGAAGGGAGGAAGGAAGGAGGGAGGGAGGGAGGGGGGGGGGGGGGGGGGGGAGGGGGGGGGGGGAGGGGAGGGAGGGAGGGAAGGGAGGAAGGAAGGAAGAAAGGAAGGAGGGAGGGAAGGGAGGGAAGGGAGGAAGGAAGGAGGGAGGGAGGGAAGGGAGGAAGGGAGGGAGGGAGGGAAGGGAGGAAGGAAGGAAGAAAGGAAGGAGGGAGGGAAGGGAGGGAAGGGAGGAAGGAAGGGAGGAAGGGAGGAAGGAAGGAAGAAAGGAAGGAGGGAGGGAAGGGAGGGAAGGGAGGAAGGAAGGAGGGAGGGAGGGAGGGGGGGGGGGGGGGGGGGGAAGGGAGGGAGGGAGGAAGGAGGGAAGGAAGGAAGGGAGGGAGGAAGGGAAGGAAGGAAGGAAGGAAGGGAGGGAGGAAAGGAAGGAAGGAAGGAAGGAGGGAAGGGAGGGGAGGGAAGGAAGGAATAAAGGAAGGGAGGGAGGGAGGGAGGGAAGGGAGGAAGGAAGGAGGGAGGGAGGGAGGGGGGGGGGGGGGGGGGGGAGGGGGGAGGGAAGGAAGGAAGGGAGGGAGGAAAGGAAGGAAGGAAGGAAGGAGGGAAGGGAGGGAGGGAGGAAGGAGGGAAGGAAGGAAGGGAGGGAGGAAAGGAAGGAAGGAAGGAAGGAGGGAAGGGAGGGAGGGAGGAAGGAAGGGAGGGAGGGAGGAAGGAGGGAAGGAAGGAAGGGAGGGAGGAAGGGAAGGAAGGAAGGAAGGAAGAAAGGAAGGAGGGAGGGAAGGGAGGGAAGGGAGGAAGGAAGGAGGGAGGGAGGGAGGGGGGGGGGGGGGGGGGGGAGGGGGGGGGGGGAAGGGAGGGAGGGAGGAAGGAAGGAAGGAAAAACTCAAGTGTCCTTGTGTGCTGAGAAGAGTGCAAGAAGAAATGTTCTCTCTGCTGCACTTCAGCACTGTCATGTGCTGTGACCCATTTCCCCTTCTGGCAGCTCCTACACAAGGGCTGATTTGAAATAAGCACTTGGCTTAGAGCTTTGCTTCTCTTTTCTAGCTCAGGCCACATGAAGATCTTGGCGGCAACACTGAGTGTCATCTGCGGGAGAACGCTGGCAAGACTTAACAATAGTCTCAGATACGAGTTGCGGGTGTCCTGGTGGTGGGCTTGCATTAGCTCTAATGATGTATTTGGGACGTGGCAGTCAATTTTATTATACTTGTGTTTTTGAAGCCAAACTAAACCAACCTTTTCTGAAGTATTCTATCTCTTGTAAGAGAGGGGGATGCCAGTTTCTGGAAGAAGGGAAAAGACAAAACAAAATAAGGGGAGTTGAAAATACTGTTACAATGCGGCCCAGCATAAATATAATAAACTGAAACTTTCAGTGGCCAATCCATTTGGTTGAGTTGTTGAGTTGGTTGAGTTAATCAGCAAGGTTATATTTGGTGTATAAATAGCTGCAAAACAGGTGTCATCATGACAAACAGTATTGTTGTGTTGCACAGACACCCACAGAGAGTTTGTTAAAAAGATCCCTAATTTATTGGGATCTTGCATTAGGGTAATGCTGTCATGGAGAATGATGTCTCTCAAACAGGAGTTGGTTGTTGCCCAGTGGTGAAGGGACTCTCCATTGCAAAGGTCTTTGCAGCAGAGCCTTCAGCTGGATGGAGTGAGACTCTCTGGACTGCAGATCTGCTCAGTTCTCCTAATCCAGCTGGCCCATGGTCCTACGTGACCACTCCAGCATATGCATGATCCATCACTGTTATCTTAACAATGTACAGGAGACTGTCCTATGCGACCATTTCTGCATCTGCAGGAGCAGTTTTTATGAATTACTTACCATGTGGACAGTGCGATCCCCTCTGCAGCAGGAACTGCCCGGTAGTCACAGGGTCACCCCATCCAGGAGATTAAGCAACACTTTCAAGTACACAAATTGGACTAGGCAGAGCAGGAGCTGCCTGGGACTTGCAGTTCTGCTTCTAGAAGTGTCCAAAAGCCCCAGATGGAGGGCTCCTGCAGCAGTCAGTTGAACACTTAGCTGTGAGGGCACTGGGTGTTCAGTCAGTCACCCAGTTTCAAGTCAATCCCTTGTCTAAAGCCAGTCCAGTATCTCATCTATGTGGATGACTAGCTGGGGAGTTCATGGACCACGCAGGGAGTTAATGACCAAACGCATACTGTTGGGCATGACTGGGTGGGCATACAGGCACAGCCTGATTCCCACCTACAGCACAGTTATAAATACAGGAGAAACTTGAGGTTTTATACTTATAACTCACGTATAACTTAAGTTCTGTAGCTTTTTCCACAATTGCTTATCCATGAAATGTCCAGTACTGCCTCTTGCACTGTTACTTTTGAGACATGATTTTGGGCCTCCTGTATCTTCAGTCTGAGGCCCTGGCTAGAGTGTACCATGACTTCCTTCTGACCCAGGCACCTGGGTTTCCGCGTGTGGAAATCAGCTTGTGAGGCGGCATCACCGTGCACTACAACCAGTGTGTCACTGGACCCTTTCCTGATTCCACAGCTCAGATGCTTCCCCGAGAACTTGTCCCTTTGCTGCTTGCTGGCAGGGTACTGCCACAGAGGCATAACCTGTCAGAATAAATACCTGGGTAGCAGTTGTGTATTAAAAAATAAACCAAGCCAAGAGGACAGTGTTCATAGCATCACAAAACAGTTTGGGTTGGAAGGGACCTTAAAGATCATCTAGTCCAGTGCCCCTGCCATGGGCAGAGACATCTTTCACTGGATCAGGTTCCTCAAAGCCCCATCCCACCTGACCCTGAACACTTCCAGGGATGAGGCATCCACAGCTTCTCTGGGCAACCTGTTCCAGTGTCTCACCACCCTCATTGTAAAGAATTTCTTCCTTATGTCCAATCTAAATCTACCCTCTTTCAGTTTAAAACCATTGACCTTTGTCCTATCACTACAGGCCCTGGTAAAAAGTCTTTCTCCATCTTTCTTATAAGCCCCATTTAAGTATTGAAAGGCCGCAATAAGGTGTCCCCGGAGCCTTCTCTTCCTGAGGCTGATCAACCCCAACTCTCTCAGCCTTTCTTCATAGGTGAGGTGTTCCAGTGTTGACTTGTGGTTTAAGCAATGATCACACAAACTGATGTTTTCTGTGAAAGGAGATGGGCTTCTCCCACTTTTCAGCTGAGGCTCATTTTAAATTGCTCAAGCTGCTCTTCAGGTATATTAAGGACAGGACAGCCCGTGACAGTGCTTGCTCTTACTCAGAGCAGGGTGTTCTGGTGTCCCTTTGTCTTAGAAATGATAACTGTCTGCTTGTGTACTTACATCCTTTTTAATTCCTCAAACCTCCTTCAGACTTGATGTACCCCAACGTTTTTGTGTTGTCCAAATAGACTCCCAGCAAATCATATCCTGATTGTTTACTAATAACTTAAATATACTAAATAATACTGCCCCTCTACAGCTACTTTTAAAGTCTTGCCATTTGCATGCCTAAATTCTCTACCTTTGTATCTTTTAATCAGTTTCAAATCCCAGGACAGAGGTTTGACATTTAACCCATGACTAATTAGTTTTCTTAAAACTTAAAAGGAACTTAATGAAAATCCAAATAAATTATACCTTACCACCCTACTTTTCCTATTAGTCTGCTGACAAGAATTCTAATGTGTTAATAGGGACACAATTTTCTCATACAAAACCTCTTTGTCTCTATTACCTTCCCTCTAAAACACACAAATAGTAGGAGCCAGACCTTCAGCATCACTTAACTAATTTCTTGAAGCTGTGCTAATTTACATCAGTTGATGACATGCAAGTCTAAGAACCTCATCAAGCAATCCCTTCTTATGCAATTAGTCCTTAATTGTGTAAGTAGTCCCACTGAGGTTAGTAGTGAGAGAGGGATCATAGATTTTGGCAGCTAGGGGCTTTTGTGCTGAGGTAAGTCACAGGTGCTCACATCTGCAGGAGCATTTACTTTGGTGTGACATCTCAGTCCTGCTGCTTCCCCAAGTGCTGGTCAATGTGGTAGCTCTGTGGCCTCTCAAAACTTTGCAAGCTCAGTCATTGTCTGCCCGTGCTGCTGAGAGATGAGATCCTGAGAATGGGTACCCTTCTCCTCCCCATCTTTGGCCTTTCTCCTGGAGGTTTATCTCAGTCATGCAGTTATGCTAATGCTCTTCATAAAGAAAATGAGATTCCCCTTCCCAAATACCAGCAGCTGTGTAGCAGAAGTACCCTCTCAGTATGCATACAGCCTATGGCAAGTCTCTGACTCACGAGGTGAAGCGAGCACTTGAACCTGTGTCCCTGTGTTGCCAGGTGCGTGCACTCTTTCTGTATGAACTTGCTGACATTCACATCGGTGTTGTGCTGCTGTGTGACGGTGTGTTCCCCCGCCCAGCCTGACCTTTATCTCCCGTAACCCTGCCTAAGTGAGAACTACCAGGGGCAGTCGTTAATGGATGCTGATGGTGATACTTCGTCCATTAACGAAGTGGATTCGGGAGCCAGATAACAACACAATAGCCCTTGGTTATTGTGAGAAATACGCCCACCTAACCACAGTTATCA
>NW_008794746.1:336427-358585 GCF_000699145.1 Aptenodytes forsteri | reverse complement strand
ATGATATAAAGGATTGATTGTGCATATATAATCCTTTAGACATAAACCGTTGACCAAGACTGGGACTAGGATTGGATCCAGCCGCACCTAAACTCCTCTCTGAGAAGTTTAGAAAGCAAGGGGGTCCTTTCTGAACCTCATGACTCAACGGGAGGGTCTCCCTGACAGCAATGTCTGACCCTGTCCTCTATGCATTAAATAATTAAGTGTGCCTTGCCATCGAATCTTGTTCGCTGTCGCATTTACCATTGAACTTTGTTAATTCACGCTTCAACTCACTGTTTTCTATCAATAAAGTATTGTTTCTCTCTTATGAGTGAAGTGCAGTTTCACTCCATCCGTGACATGCTGTTTTGTAGTTTTCCTGTGAGCTGCCTGAGAAGCGTGCAGGCACACGCTAGTTATTAGTGGTGACCAGACTGTGCTTGCTTTCAAGATAGGTTTTTCTCTGTGATAATTGAGAAAGTCTTCTTCAGGGCTTCAGCTCAGGCCAAACCTGCATGTTAGTTGTTGGGTTGTAAGAGTGATATACATATATGTGTGTGTCTATACATGCTTTTTTTTTTTTCCCCCACTGCTATTGTCAGATCCTTGGGTGTGTGAAGGGTAAGAGATGAGCAGAACAGTAGTTTTGAGTTGTTGATACCTGGGTGGTGGCCCAGGTGGTTAAGCAGCTTGGTGGTTGTGTGCCAGAGGCAGGGGAGGCAAGGAGCAGCCAGGCAGCTCAGAATCAACACAACCCCACCTGGACTTCTCGAGGGGGGCCCCAATTAAAAATGCTTTGTATTATACAACAATATATCAAAGTATCAATGTAGGCCTGTTTAAAGCCAGAAGTTTCTCAATAGATACTCACAAATATGTCCAAAAAGCTCACCATCATATTTTTAAAAGGACTGGATAAGATTGCCGTTAGAGTTAATAGATCTAGATATAATGCTGCTAGAAAATATTTACTTAGCAGCAACGAGAAGCAAATGCTGCTGACAAATATTTGGGGATGCTGAATTGTGAATAGAAATAATTTGTCAGCTTCATCATCAAAGCAATATCCAATGTTGATATCTTGTGAAAGAAAAAGTATCATTGGAGAGAGATAATGCTGTGTTTCCTTTTTGTGAGTAAGCACTGAAATGGCGGTGTTAATTTCAGCCAGGGTATTTTGTGGGGTTTTAGAAGGATGGTTTAGTGCTTTAATTCCCTTCCACTGGTTCACTGTACAAATGGCAGCCTAGATATTTTCACAACAGCAGATGAGCAGAGGGCATATTCCCTGGAGTCTTTCAGGCAGGAAAAATCACAGCATGTGGCAGTATAAATATGATATTGAACATTTGCTGTGTGTTCAGAGACCTATGACAAACCCAGAGCAGAAACATAAATCTTCTGCATTTAAGACTGTGCCTAAATAATATAGTCTAGCCTTCCAATTTAAATAGTTTATTTTTTGGGGAGGAACAACAAGTTTACAGCAGAGTAAAAGCGCTAGCTGTCTTGAATTTATTCTTTGCTGTTATCTTTAATTGTCGAGGTGGTTAGATCTTCTGGAATGGAGTATTTCCTCCTCTTAGGTATAGGTTGCTATAAAACATGAGGCTGTGTAACTGATCATGTGTGGGCAAATAAGGTCCCCATTTTCACTACTCATTATTAAAAAAAAATTAAAATCTATTTAAGCATGAGACACGGAAATAGGCAGCTTGATCAAGTTCATATGTACTGGAAAACCTCATAGGAATATGAATACTTTTCTACCAGTAATAGAAGTCTAAAAATGAAGAGGTATGAACTAGAGTAGCTGATTTTAAATGAAGATACTGACATCTCAGACTCAGCAGAAGGGAATTACAGGGAGCCCAGTGAAACTAGGGAACTAAGCTTAAAATTAATTCTTTTCATTGACATTAATAGGGGAAGATGTTCTACTGTAAAACCTTCCTTTATAGGAGGCGAGTCTGAGGAACTCTCTCAATATGAAATGACACCAGAAGAGGGTGTAGAAAAGTCAGTGAAAAGAGAAGAATCAAACTGATGACATCAGGCAGCATGAGCCCAGTATGTACCTGTTGAACTCAGGGCTGAATTTGCAGAACAATTAATTGTAGCTTCCAACCTATTGTTTAAGATGTGGTGTGTTTTGTTTTGTTTTGTTTTTTCTTTCAGATGGTTGGGAAGTGGCGAATGTTTTTATCAAAGGGCTGCAGAGAGAATTTGAGGAACGACAGAACAGTACCTCTGACTTTTGTGCTGGACGAATCAGTAGAAGCTGTAACAAATGACAGAAAAGAGTAGAGAGGTGAAATACAACATAAGAGAGAAGAGTTAAAGCAGATTTTGTAGACTGAAGTCATTCCTCACAAATCTATTCTAGTTCTTTGAAGAATATGTGAGTGAGGGTGATGCAGTTAATAACAAATTTCCAGAAAACTTTCAACAATGCTTTTTACCAAAGGCTCTTGATGAGGTTAAAATGTCACAGATTAATAATTGGTTAAATGAAAGAAGCCACAGGGTAGGAGTAAATGATCTCTATTTCAGAATAAAGAGGAGTGTCCACAGTCCCAGACTCTGTGCTGTTTAGTGTATTCGTAAATGATCTGAGAAAGGGGGTGAGTGATGTGGTGACAATTGCTGCTTGATCAGACAAAATATTTCAGAATAGCCAAAACTCAGACCAACTGCAAAAAGCATTAGAAGGATTTCTTGATATTAATTGACTGTAAAATAAAAATGGCAGATGTAGTCTGAGGCCTATATACTTTAAGTAATGCACCTGGGAAACCAATCCCAAATATATGTACAAAATGATAATTTTCCTATTAGCTATAACAATTTGGAGTTATTACACATAATTTTCTGAAAAAAATCGTTATAATGATCAATGATAATTGAAAGGCAAATGGAATGTTAGAAGTTATAAGGAAGGGAATGGAGGATAAAATATCACTTTGTCGCCATTACATATACGGGGTGTTGAACAGGGAGCTCATTTCTGGTCCCTTAATCTCAAAAAGACATAGTAGAGCTAGAAAAGATACAGAGAAGGACAATAAGGTTAACCAGAAATCTGAAATGGCTTCTGCACATGGAGAGATTAAATGAATTATGGCTTTTAGCCTGGGAAAGAGACTACTGAGATGTATGTGGTGCAGTTCAGTTGGGGATGATCGTTCCCTGTCTCTCACGGGCTGTGCAGTATGGGCAGTGTAATGGTGCTATTAGACATCTGGCTTAAAACAAGCAAGAGAAAGTACTTTTCCACACAGCCTGTAATACAGCTAAGGAACTCATTGCCATATGATGTGTCAGATGTAAAAGTAGAATTGCGTTGAGCTAATTGGATGGATTTGGAGAAGAAAGGCCATCAGGAACAAACTCTGGCACAGAGCAGCCTCAAACACCTGCTTGCTGGGAAGATCAGCTGTGGTCAACAGGGCTCTGTGTGCCATGTTTCCTGGCAGTAGCATCTGCTGATAGCCACTGCCAGAGACTGGCTGCAGGAACAAATGGACCTTTAGACTGACCAAAGTGTCTTAAAATATTTATGCTCATATCCATTCTGTCGGTTACATGGAGTTAACCCTGTTCTTCACTATTGACTGAGTGACCAAAGGCTGGCCTGGGCCAGAGGACTCAGGTGGCTGCCGTGACTCAGATCTTCTGCCGGCGGAAGGTTGCAGCTCTGCTGAGCTGTCAGCCAGCCCTGCTTTCAGGCTTCATCAGCACTTCTGCTTCTGCCACCGTCCTGGACTTTCTTTTTGCTCCCAAGCCTTGATTTTCTTAAAAGCTGGGTTTTAACTTCTGTTCTTTTTAAGGAGCTTAAGTACAAGGGGTTGCCTTGAGGAGGCACATGGGTACAATTCCAGCAAAAAGACTCTTGTTGTGTTATTACCCAGCATGCAGTAAGCAGTACGAGCTCTGCTATCAGGATCTTTCTCTGCCTGCTTGGTGTGGGGGAAGGAAAGGTGTTCACTAATGAGGCAAGTGATTCATTACGGTATGAAACAGACTGAATATGACTCCTTTGTAAATAACTTCTGGCTGTGTTTCCTAGCAGACAGGTGGAAGCTCCTTATTTGTATGCATTAATGGCACATGCTTATCAAAGAGTGATAATGCAATGGACAAACAAATGGCATTTTCAATATTAATATGTAAATTACATGCTAAGAAGAAATGATCAAGGACTCCTGAGACACAGCAGCAAGCATTAATTGCATTCCTTGCCTTTCAATACACTGTGCACTGTAGATAGCTCTTTTCCCTAAATGTACATTTAAAGCTTTCATTTTGTCTGCTTCCTCATGCTTAAATATTTCAGATACATTTTTTCCGAAGTATGTTGCACTGTTTGCATATAATGCTTTATTATACCTCATAGGAGGCTGACGTGACTAATGGTTTGCTTGAACAGCCTTTGGGTGCTCTGATTCCCTAGAAATGTTTATAGGTTATTCCTAGCTTGGGAACAGCAGATATAGTACTGAGGTGGATTTCCTTGTGAGAAACCATGCCAAATAATCCCCTTTTGCAAATACATCCAACCCTATCTTGGAAACTGATTGGGGGTTTTTGTTTTGTTTCTAGTTTTTTTTTTTCCTCTGGAATTCTGTTCCAGAACTTTGGTCTCCAGATGGCTGGAAATCTCATTTCTTAGTAACTATTTTCTTAATATGCCAACACTGTCTGTGAGCTTGGAAAGTTCTTCTTTTGTGTTTTCTCCCTGAAGTATTTGTAGCGCAATCACACCCTGTCTCAGGATGTGGCATCTTTGATTTTTTTTTTTTTTTTTTTTTTAAGCTGAATAAGTAATTTTGTAATAGTGTCCCCTTATAAGATAAATCTCCATTTCTCCAGTCCTCTAACCAGTATTTCCTGAACATGTGCCGGTCTGAGTTCCTCTTTCTTTAACATAAGCTGTTAGGAAATGTAGGTGCTATGTGAGCTGAGGCCTTCCTTATCAGAGGTTAACCCAACAATGCTGCTCCTCTGCTGTCTGTATAGGAAGTAGGATGACTATGGAGACTATAGAGATTATGGACACTTGTACAAAATATGCTTCCAGATCCAGCATCTCCACGTGAAAAGATCCTGGTAGAATAGAAAAGAATACCTCAATATTCAAAATAAGCTATACGAAGAATAGCTAGAGTGGTGCCTGATAAACCTCAAGAACTTGTGTAGGACACTTCAGGTTCATCCTTGCTCCTGTCCAAGGGAATTCTGTGAGCCCGGCCCCTGGCCACCTAGCAGTGCTTTTTTGGGTGACTCATGGCTGGGAGTGTGCAATATTTAGGATTCCTTTACCTTACTGGAGCTATGCAGAAGGACTACAACGAGGGAAGATCCTATTTACATACTCTTTTAGCAGCTGCTTCTGTTGACTGAAGGAGTAAATTGCAAATGATGTCTGAGCTCCAGTTCTCCTTTGTCTATTTATTTGAGTTTACTAAGAAGAACTAATAGATACTGGAGAAGGAAGTGCCTGGTGGGCAAGACTCAGCAGGAATCTCCCCTATCCAGAGAGGGAGATTTGTACTGAAATCCCTTTGGAATTGGCTTTATTTAAGTTTTTAGATGATACTTTGCTGTGTCTAGCATTGGAAGAAGTATAAGTTAGTTTTAGAGAAAGGATTCCTACATGCAGGTAGGAATGGCAATTAGCCATTGGCAATGGCAAGTAGCAATTCCTACATGCAAGACACCTGAAATGCTACGACAGCTTTCACTTTCTGAAAATGTGAGGTACTATTTGTTCTCACTTGCAGCAGGCACGGTGGTGCTATGTAGTAATAGCTGTTCGGAAGACTAGATTGGATACACTTGGTTTAAGGTAGTTTCACTTTTAAAGCTGTCTAAAGCTTAGTCAATCTCTACTCAATGCACTTATGTTTACTCTCTTAATTTTTTAAAGACGTCCTTTAGACTGAGACACAAACAATTTTCTTTGCTTTAAAGTCCCACTTCTAGGCGTAGCAGCAAGATGCTGGAGAGGGCTGAGGAGGATGTTTTTTTCATCAGGAAGCTAAAGAGAGACTTGAGGTGATCTCTTTGCCTCTGATGAAATTCACTCCTTTATCTGATAGCTCTTAAATCATTCCTGACAGAGGTGACATTATAAAAATAATTCCAAAGAACAAAAGTTCTCACCCTTGGAATACACTGCATTGCACCAAATGGTAGGCATTTATTACATTTTTTTCTTAGGGAGGCTACAAGAGTTGACACACACGTGGAAACTTTAGTTTTCTTTAGATTTCTTTAATCACTTTTTGCAAGTTGATAGATTTTTTTTTTTTTTTTTTTTTTTTTCCTTCCCCTCAAGCGAATACCTTGTGAAATAAGCTACACGAAGGATAGCCAGAGTGGTGACTGGTGAACCCCAGAGACTTGCTCAGGATACTTCAGGTTCGTCCCTGTCCCAGTTTAAGGGACTTTGGTGAACCCAGCCCAGGCTTGCCATTCACCACCTCTGCAGCAATATGTGCCCGGGGAGCACTGCGCTGCTCTTCCCATATACTTGGTTGCAGCAGAGTGTGGCACATATTTATTTAATTGTACATGAGTATTTAAATGGGGATAAAATAAATCCTTTTCCTATGGCTTACTCCTTTGGCAGGCAGATGCAGTCTGGAGACACAGACTTTACTGCAAGATAGTAGAGAGAGAATTTTGTGGGAGTCTGTGTGACTCATGAATGCCTAACACCCCTCAAATTCTCCTCTAGCGAAGGAGAAACTGTGGGGTTTGTTTTCCTTTTGAGTGACCAGGAGATGGATCTTCCTCCTTCTGATGGTGTAAAGAGGTGGAAGCTGGCACACCCTCAGGTGAATTTGTTCTTAGAACAGGGGCAGTTTATTTTTTGTTTTTTTTTTTTTTAACAGTAAAAGCAAAAATCTTTTTTTTTTTTTTTTTTTTAACAGTAAAAGCAATACTTAAGCTGTGCTGAAGCTGAATTATGGGCATAAGGATATATGGAAAGCCTGCTAGGTACAAGGACACTAACATCTGTCCCTTTTTGTAGATTATTAAAAAAAATAAATAGCCAAACTCTAGGAGATAGCAAATAAAGGATGAAGGTGGTGAGTCTATGCCGTTATATTCAATGGGACCTAATTCAGTCTGAATAGAGTTACAACCTAAATGCACAGATAATGTAATTTGGAAGTAATTTCTGTTGGTCATAGTGATTTTTCAGGACATATTTTGGAATATCACTTGGTTTATGTTGTTCTGGAGGCATGTCAAGTCTGGCTTAATAAACTTGTTTAAATTCTGGTCAGGAGCTTTTCTACTATATTGTAACAAGAGTATTTGAACTCTTATGCAAAATATTTAGCGTGTGTGTGAAAACATGGAGTTGGTCTGCAGTTCAGCAACAGTGGTAAGGAGTTTACTAGATAGCATCTCTTTTCTGTGTCACTAGAGATGGAAATGGGCATTTGGGTGGCTTACGGCTCAGGAAGTCCAAGGTGCCAGCTCAGATTTTACTCAGGGAGATGAGACACTAGAGAAAATCCACAGCTTAGCCAGGATATTTGGCCGCAAACACACTGCATGGTCCAAGAAGCAAGTAGATGACTAGAATAAAGTCAGATGGAAAGAGGTGAGCTTTGACCTTTCTCTATGCACCTTTTGCAAGCTTCTTTACAGACTTTAACTCCCTAACACCTGATTTCTATAGCTTTTATATATTTTAAATCATCAACTTGGTGCAGCTGTTCCAGTTTTTATTTATCTTTGAGTAGATTGCAATGATTTCTGCCATATACTTTTGATACTGTTTTCCAGAATACCACAAATGGCTTGAAACAGGAGCTGAGAATGTCAATGTCTCAGCCACAGCAGCTACTACTGTCCTCTGAGCAGCTGCTCAATCTACGTGACAACCGAGGGCTTCTAATAAAAAAGCAGTTTTACTGTGTACACCTGATTTGTTAGCCTGATTTACAGAAGGTGGTGAGTAATACTCACCTTCAGATTGGTTCTGAGATATAGTAAGATGTCTGGAGGCTTTCCAGCAGCAAAGGTGTTAGCATAATATTCTAATTTATAGTATAGTGTTCTGTTTAGCATAACTCAGCTTTACAAATTGACTGTCTCTGACCTTGATATACTCTCATATGGACGGTGATAACGGTGAATTTTGAGAATGCTCCTTGTTACCTGATAAGGGAAATGCTATTTGGGAATCCGAAGGGCGGCACAGAACAGAGGTCTCTCCTCTAGGAGGCAGCTTCATGCTGTGCAGACGGTGTGAAACTCACTTGTGAGTTTTTTTTCAGGCATTAGGGAATTCAGCTTTGTTGAGGAAACTTCCATATAGTATCAAGCCACTGCATCAGCTTTTACCTCCCTCCTGGTTGCTGGTATGTGGCTGAAAGTCCTATAGGTGGGCAAAGTCCCCAGGTGCCAGGGAGGCTTTGGAAGCGGTGAGCAGTAAGGCTGCTCTAATGTGTGCGGGGTTGTGAGCAGGCAGTTCCAAAGACTTTCTAAATCTCTGTTGTAACCCCCAGACCGTACTCTTTTCAGCTCCACTCCGCCGCTTTTATTAAATAATCTGCCACCAATGTAGCATTCAGCTGGATGTGAAACCTTTAAAGAGCTTTCAGGTGGAGAGGCAAAGCAATACTCTGTTCAAAGCTGGGACCAGGAGTCCATCAAGCTGCCACCTGAGGTCTTAATGGGACTGGGGCCGTGCTGCTCTGGCCTTTATGTTCATGGCCAAAGCATGAATTTCAGCTGATGTTACTCAGCGCTGGAGGAAAGTCACTGACATGACTCTTAAAGAAGCATGTGAAGTTGGGCATCCAAATGGAGAAGTTTGTAGTCTCGACTGCAGTAGGCTCTATGTAGGGAGCAGCCCGTGCAACAGCGTATTGCACTCGTGAGTGAACGGGGAGCTTGCTGTGTAATCAGTAAAGCTGCCCTCAGATATACCAGTAACTTTATTGGTCACTTGTATAAACGGGGCCAGAATCCATCTGTACGTGCTCATGCGAACTTGCCAGGATACTGAAAGATTTCTGTCCCAAATGTGATAACGAGCTGATATTTCATTATTGCTTATGTTTAAGTTTTCCATGCAACCAGTGTTGAAGTACTCAAGCCAGATAATCAAACTGAGACCCTGGTCTGTGTCCCAGCACAGTGGCCTCGATGAAGTCATGGTGGCAAAGCTCTAATTGATTTCAAAGAGGGCTGGCTGTCATCTGCAGCAATAAACAACTCCTGTCCCTAGCACTAATAGCCTAAAACCAATTTTAGCTTAGCTTGTCATGCTTTACCTACCACTTTATTGGCAAACATCTTTCATATTGTAAGCAATTCTACAATGTATATAGAGGTAGTAAAACAAGCAGTGATTCTGTAACTCTTAAAATTCACTTAGAATGATGACACATTTGGTTTTATCTTGTATGACTTCCAAGGGAAAAAAAGTATTAAAAGTTTTGTGTTTGAACATTTTCCTTAAAGAGAATTCTTCTGCCAGATGTAATCTCTTATTTGATCCTGCTAAGTATATTTAATTTCTCAAGTAATGTAATTACATATATTTAAGGGAACTAATTCATATTCCTTAAAACCCAAATATTCTTCCCATCAGATACTAAAAATTTGCTTATTGGCTTGTTTATTTTTGATTTTTAAGACTCTTAGATGTAAATAAAGTGTGAATCATTTTGTGTTTGGAAGCTCTGCTGTAGGAAACTCCAGGTAATTTTTCTGAGAATGGAGAGGGTATGTGTGGGGGTGTGTGTATATACATATATGAATATATATATATATACACACACACTTGCCTGTGAGCATTTATACATGCATATAAGTATATATAAATAGACACCCACAGATATTGGTGTGGAACTTCAGTTGCCGTATTAGTGCCATCTAATCCCCTCCATCCAGGGCAAAGCTTTTGAAGTACTTTAGGAGGGAAAACACTGTGTTGCTAAGCCTGATTTCTCAGCTCTGTAAAAAAAACTCAGAGTACACGTGTGCTGCACAGAACCAAATGACACTGTTCTTACTGGACTATATCTCAAGAAGAAAAGTTAATTTAGTTCAATCTTCAAATCCCTGTTAAAGCCTTGACTTTAAGGTCAAGGTAGTAAATTTTACTTAGAGATGGATGGAACAGGTAGGAGTTGGTTGGTTGGTTTGTTTGTCTGTTTTAAATAGGGTTTGTGTTTTTATCTCACTTACAGGATCTCATCTGAACAGCTTTAGGGATTAGGGTCTCAAAGGTAAATGTCTGCGTAGCTTCTGCTGAGTCCAATTCAAGGCAGGTGCCTACCTATCATTGAGGACACAGATAAAAGTACTGCATTAATTCCTTTCTGTGGGCAAAGCCAAGCAATCGGCTTGGGCTCACGTCTAGCCTTTTATACCTTCACCTATGTCTGCTCAGGCTGCTGAAGGAAGGATTTATGGATACCTCTTTTGTCACCGCAGCAATCACACAGTGAAAGTGGGGGCCTTTTCTTACACTCCCCCTCCATGGGAGGAGAGGCTGAATTCAACATTTCTTTCGGAGTGGAAATGGGGCCCCGACATTTGGACATGGCTTACCAGGACTCACTGTGGAAGAGAATTACTCATCTGCTGCAAAGTATCAATGAGGCAAAGTATCAATATCAAATTAGGGAAGTGATCGTGCCCCTGTACTCGGCCCTGGTGAGGCCACACCTCGAATACTGTGTACCAGTCACATCTACACGTGTAGATGTGTACCAGTCACATCTACACGTGTAGATGTGTACCAGTCACATCTACACGTGTAGATGTGTACCAGTCACATCTACACGTGTAGATGTGTACCAGTCACATCTACACGTGTAGATGAGGCGCTTAGGGACATGGTTTAGTGGGCATGGTGGTGTTGGGTCGACGGTTGGACTCGATGATCTTAGAGGTCTTTTCCAACCTCAATGATTCTATGATTCTATGAGGCCAATCTGAATTTGTGCCTCAAAATTCAAGCTGCTGAAAACTTAATGTGATACAGAATTTGGCACTAGTTTGGCCCATTTCTAACTAGGGTGGTACTCTGATTTACTTGTTATTCAAACACCCAGCTAGACGAGATTGAGCTTAATTATTAGAGGTAAATTAATCTCCATGATATTTCATTATCTCATACAGGCCAGCAGTCGGACACTAACACAAGCTAAATTTGAGTCAGTCATTTACCAGTCCTCCACAACCTTCCCCTTCACTATGATTCAAGTACAACAAACACAGGTAAGCACAGTGCAGTAGCCAGAGAGAAACTCTGGAGCACCACAGCCTGGGGAGGCAACGCTTCTACCCACACCGTGAGCAGTGGTAGTGTTCAAACACACTTATATCCTGTATAGAAAGTCCACTGCCCCAAATGAATGCATGTTCATAAAAACTGTTTGTTACTTTCTTCACTCATATTAGTTTATTGGTAAGTGAAAGCAGACAGCTTGCTCCGTCTCTTCTTGCATGAAATAGCTCAAAGAAAGAGAGATGTTATTTAAATGGCAAATGCCATTGCCTCTTTTCAATTTTTTTGCTTAGTAAGCATCAAAAGTTTTCTGAGAATCATTCAGACGAAAATTGTACCAACAGATGAGTCACAGAGAGCTTGGGGATAAGCAGCACCTATTGTGCTTGCGACTCCTTTCTTTGCTCTCAGCAAATGTGATTCAGACCATTTCTGGGGTGGACGTGACAGAGTTTTGCTTTCATGCTGTCAGAAAGCAGACTCCTGCTGTCATTTCCAAGGAACTGATTTTCTCATGGCAGTGGCTTTTCCATTAGATGTAGGGCTTTTCCTCTTTTCCAGCTCTCAGGTGTGGAGCAAGAAGTTTCCTTGCTGTTTTCTGGCCATCTCCTCTCAGTATCCTCCTGTGGCACATCGTGACGTGGCAGCGAAGCGCCTCTCCTGCTCTCTGCCTCCACAGGCATGATACTTCTGCTCTGTAATTTGTAGGACAGTGGATGATTTCCCTCCCTCACCTCTTTCTCTGACAGGTAAGTCATTCCCCGTCCCACAAATAAATCAAAAGCAGCATGAGTTGGAAGATGTAAGGTGAGAACAACAGGGAAAAAAAAAAAAATCCCTACAACCCTGCCCAAATCTCCTTGATTTTGAATTTAGTTCTGCCCTTGGGCAATTTTCTGACCTATATTGGGTTCCATATAGTGACATCTGTGAGCTGCATTTTCTGGATGTTAACAGATTTGCAGCCTCTTTGTAGCACTGAAGTCAAATCAGAAGAAAGGCGAGGTGACGGAAGCTGTGACAACGATGGCCTGACAGGGTCCTGAGCTCCTTATCTCATCAGCCAGCTCACCTTCCCCATTGCCCTCTCCCACTGCAACCCTTGTCTTCTCAGGATTTACTTCTCTTTTTCCATATCTGTATCTAATATCTATCTATCTATTTATCTATCTCTCCAAGTTCCTTCTTAATAATTTCATGTGTAGTCCCTCTTCATTGTTTGTGTCTCTTTTTTTCCTCCCCCTCTCCATTTAACCCTGCAAATAACAGTTGTCTTCAACTTTTGGTTCAAGGACAGGTTTTTATTTCAGCCTGTTTTTTTCTGAGCAAACAAGACTTATGAAAACATGCCGCATTTGTCTGTCTGGCTGTTGATCAGTTGTCCACAGTCCTGCCCCCACTGGCCCCAAACTTTTGGACATGTGAGCTGACTCCATCCAAACTTGTCAGAAAGGTAAAAAATATAAAGAAATCATAAACCCCTACAAGCTTTGTGAAAATAGTTGGTCAGGTGGAGGAAGCAGAAGGTTCATGCCCCATCAGGGGAGAAGCTGGTGTGGACTGATGTTGCTTGGACACCAGAGAGTCCAGAGTCCAGTCTTGAGATACAGATCTGCAGGAAACCAAGTTTCATCATCTCTGCTGCTCATAGAGCTAGGCATTTAATTTCTCTCTCCTGGGAGAAATGAGAGAAACACTGAACTGTTCTCTACTCCCAGGGTGTCATTGTTGTGTTTGAACCATTTATTTATTTGCTTATTCTATTGCACTGTCAGTTATGGTTAATTTAGGTTTTGCTGATGCTGCTTATTGCATAGAAGACTTCTAACTATGACCTGTGCAATGCAGAGTCTGTCACCTGAGTTTTCTTTGCTGCCTATTTTTATGTCTGTTCATGTATCAGTGGGGAAATAATGGCTGTGGTCCTAAGTAGGAAAATAACTACTTAGTTATTTTTGATTAGGTTCTATCAAATGGATTGTGAGACTGAGATAACCAGCCATAACAGGGCTGAGGTTCCCAACTGTAACCATAATAAACCTTCTGAAATTTATTGGTGGTAGACCTGAAAGTCATAACCCAGAGAGGAAGGTAACGCTTAGATAGACTCAGATTGACTATGGAATAATAGTCCTGTTCTTTTTTTATTTTTTAGCTCTCTCAGCTATGAAATAAACGTTTAACATCACATCTTTTTCAAGGCATCATTCGAAGATAAAAATAAGTGATTTTGTTGACATAAAGTCTATTTCCACTGAGAGCTGTATCAAAAGAAATCAAGTAGATATCTTCTTTCTGGAAAACCCAGATCAAAATCCTGGCTGCCAAGTAGATATCTTCTTTCTGGAAAACCCAGATCAAAATCTACTGGCTGCCAGTATCCTTGCAGAACGTGTTAAAGAGTAAGACTTGTTTTATTCCTTTATAAGTAAGTGAAGTAAAGTATGAATTTATGTGTTTCCTTTAATTAGGTCCCCAGCTTGTGCTTTGGAAAAAGGTGGCAGTAAAGCTGTACTATATCAGAGTTATGGGGACACATCTCTCTGGTTCTCACTGGACAAACTTTCAGCCTGCATGATCTCTGATTTAGTAGAACCAGTAACATTTAATATCTACAATTTTCATTAATTTTTGTGGCTCTAAAATGCTACAGTAATTACTTTCTTCTGTCTCAAGATATTAATGGTAAGCTTGCAATACATTGCCCATGGAAATGATTCAGCAAGAGGAGCATGGTGACCCCTCCTGCACAGCAGCTTACTAATGAACTGACTTTATCTTGTACTCAGATATTTGACTTCTCTCTTGTAGTATTTTTGTAGCCAAGCTTTTTTTTAGCAAACCTGAAGGGATCGAGATAGAGATAGGAAGCGGGCAGTATGTTAGTGGAAGAAAAGGTAAATAACATGGTCAAAGCTGGTAAGAAAAATTAGATGGAATAGTTTCACTATCTTTTGAAATTTTATTTTGCTGAAAACTTGTTTTGGAGAAAAAAGGTGAGATCATGTCAAAATATCCCATTGACAGTTGTCTCCACCTGTGACTTCTATGTCCATTGAAACTATTTAAAACTCTCCTAATTCTCAGAGGAAAAAAAAATAGAGGCAAGTGGGAGAATTTTCAAGTTTCAAAAATGTTCCTTTTGGTTACAATGCAAAATTAAAATCTCAGAAGTGTTTGTGATTTAAAAATCTCTAGAGCACACAGCTCAGGTGAAAGTATATAGGTTTCTTGCTTAAATTTCAAACCAAAATACTTTGAATACACAAATTGTAACTTTTTTTTCCTCAAATAAAACCATACAAAAATTTGCAAACTTGCATTTCCTTTTTTTTTTAATATGAAGAAATCTATCAGGGCTAAGTCTTTTCTACAAAAATTTTTAGCAAGTCAAGATTTGCCACTGGGTAGGTGGGAACCATTAATGGAAAAATTTGTCACCTCCTCTACAAGGAAGTCTTCGATGGCTTTGACTGCAATTAGGAAGAGCATTCTCTGAAATGGGGGAGTTGTGCTCCCCACTCCTCCTTTCATCTTCATCAGAATGGTTGCTGCATGCTCAGAGCTTCAGACAGCCGCTGCTTGTCGGTTTTAAGAAAATGTGACCAAATTAACTGCATAATTTATCAAGATGTTATAAAAATTTCAGTAGTAAATTTTTGAAGAACGCTTTGACATATGGCCTCTCTATTATGAGCTAAGTTTAATATGTTATTGAATACATGTTAAACTATTTGGTGACAAGATAATCAAAAGTTATGGATTACTTGGAACTATGCATGGCTGGACATGTTTCCCTCTTAGATAACCCTTGACAGTTTCATTATCAACTGATAATTGCCAGCTCTGCTGTAATATATCCATCTATTTATTGGTTATGTCACATCATCGTGAGCCAACCCCCCACTGCCCTAGTGCTGCCCAAAGGTGGAACAAAAAGGCAGACACACTGTTTTTGTGTTCTGCTTGGGGGAAAAAAAAAGAAATTCTCTCTAGAAGAAGAGGGACAGGATCAAGCAATATTGTAATGGTTGCAGTCAAAGTGGAACCACTGAATGTGTCATTTTGTCGGTGTGCGCTGTCTGAAATTTGTCTAGCTCTGGAGTTAAAATAAATCCACCAGCAAAATACCATTTTTTACCTTAAAAACTTTTCTGGCTGTTAGCAGCCTGGAGGACATTTTTCATCTCAACTTTAGCAATCCAATCAAACTGATATAAAAGTTTACCAACTATTGTGCATGCTTACTATAACTATTGTTTATTCAGAAGGCTTGCCTCTACTCAGTGTTTGTGAGGGAAGTATAAATGTATTTAAATCTGTATAACCACTATGTTGATGTGAGTATTAGTTGATACCACCTATAAATATATTAACACCTTTATGTTGATGTAACTGTGTCTGCCTGAGCAGGCTGCAGTAATTTAGTTAAATCAGTTTTACTATCAAGGCAGCTAATTGAAGGGGGGGAAAGTAAATGCTAGATATGGAGAAGGGCAGGTAATTTCTATCACTACTTTGAAAGCTGCTGGCTTTTCCAATCAACATCAGATTTCTGTGAACAGAATAGGCATTCTTACAAAAACTGCAGTAAATGAAATGTCATTTTTATTGATAATGATGCTATTTGCTCTAGAACTACTGTTACAAGAGCTGGTTCAGAACTTGCCAATCCTGTCTCTATCAGCCTTACATTTCTCTGCAGCAAAGACATTAACTGAGTCCTATAAAGTTAATATTTAAGGATCTTGGGGATCATTCCTTCAAAATTTTGCATGAGCTTTTATCAGTAGCAGCTTTCTTTGTTGAGATACACTTGCAGTACAAGACAGGGATGATTTTCCCATTGGAAACAAGGAATCCTTACATTCTTTTTTTATTCTGCCCTTGATAAAACACAATATTGTCTAGGCTTTTTGTAGGCTACATTTTCACTCCCTGGGAGCTCCCAGACCTGCAAAAAAGAAAAAGTATGACACTAATTGGGTCATCTTGTTTCCTTTCAAGTTTCAGCATCGTGACTCCGCTTGGGCATCTGGACGTGCTTGTTTGTTCTCACTCCTGCCAGGGGACCGACTCCCACATGCCATTTCTTTCTTCGCCCCTGCCCGCTTCCTCTTTGCCTCCCTCCCAGAAGACGCTTTTCTTGAGACACAGGAAAGCCATCAGCACATGTTGCTGCTCCAAGGGCCATTTGCCGGCTGTCTTTGCTCTCGGAGGTAGGTGTCATCTGCTTGCTTTCACGGGCTGGTTGGAAAGCAGCAGGCAGAACTGGCATCTTCCAGCCGAGTCCTTTGTACCACCCAGAAAGGCATGAGGAGAGATGTCCTCATGCTGCGCAGGTAACACGCGTGCACGGCTGTGGAGAAGAAAGGACTGATGGGAGGTGGTGGACGATGGAGCAGCTGGGGCAGAGCCGAGCCAAGGCGTTGGAGGCCTGTAAAATCTCTCACCATCGGTGTGAGTGTTCACACTGGCAGAGAAGGGGAAAGGCATCCAGCTGGCATGGCTGTTCTCACCCCGGAAGAAAAGACTATAAATTACGGTTATGCTTTGAGAATGACTTATTGTTACCCTGTTTATCTGCCTGTTAGAGGCATTTTGTTTTTCTGCCTTTTAATAAAAAATATTGCTTGCTAAGCCATTTGTTTCATATTTGCCAGTGGGGACAGTTTACTCACTGAGTCATTTGCACCACTCATTGCTTCAGGATAATTTTCCCTGGTTTCTGGGTGAGGACTTGAGTGGTGCTCTAGCAGTGATTTGCCCTTAAATGTGAACCCACCTACTGCTGTTTCCACTCAGGTCCTGGCAGAAGGGTTACAAAATGGCTCATACCAATGACAGTCTGGCCTGCAGTGTTTATCCAGTACCTGTTCAAGAGGCGATGTTTACTATCAACCGCCAAACTTGCCCAGATTCAAAGTGACAACTGGAAGGAGAAAGACTCTATCCTACTGTATCCTACTGTATCCTACTACCAAACTGAGGATGCCAGTCCATGCTGGGGGAAGGTGTCTGGGAGACAACCAGACCCAACACCTTTGAAGATGAGCTTCCTCTTGTGCCTAGTCCTTCTTTACCTGCAGAAAGGCTTTCAATGAAACAGCTGCGAAGAGTATGTTAATGTCCTTGCTCAGTATGACAGAGATTTAAATCATAGATTTTTTTTTTTTTTATTAAAATAAACAGGAGGTTGTTGAATTTCTACCAGAACTTCTAAAACTGCTTAGAATTTCAAAACCAGTTTTAGACTGAAGAAAATAAATCCAACAATGAAGGCAAATATTCAAATCCTCCTCCCCCCCCCCCCCCCCCAAATAAAAGAAAAAGAGCACAAAAGTGATATGTCACTTTAAAGTCAAAAGGCTTTGATGGTGAGGAGAACTTTGTAGAAGAGAAAATGATGGGGGTGACAAATCTTTAAAGAAGGGAAAATGGAGTGCTATTTTTAAAATTCTTTTATTCTTTTCAGATTGTGGTATTTTACAGAGCCTTACAGATGACAAAGCAGCTGCTTCCCCTGTGCTTGACTGAATGCTTTCTCCACACACCCACCGGGTTGGTTATTTTTCATTTTGTGTCACATTGATCATCTCTTGTTGCGCTGCCTCTAACATGCCATGAGGTGCCTCTGGCTGCCAATAGTGAGGGAGAAGATCAGGATCTGGTGGGTAAACCACCATCAGGCTCTTTCTGACATGACTTATAATATTATGGCCTGTGCCTACTCTTTGAAGATATTTTGAGAGGTAGAATCATATTATTATTATTATTATTGTTTTTACCACTTGTACTGAAGAAGTTTCTAGGGGCCCTTGTCCAGATCTGTTGTACAGATGTTGCACAAATGGATATTAAAAGGCAACACCTGCCTCCCACAGCTTGCCTTTGAACAGGTGAGACAGAAAAAAGGCAATTATTATCCCCAATTTGCAGCAGGTACCTAAAGCCCTCCAGTGCTGCACAGAAAAATTTGAGCAAGCTCTGAATAGAAGTAATATGGCCAAAGGAGAATGATACTACATCTATCCTAAAAGAACCACCTTCTCACAGTCTCTAAGGTGAAGTGGCATGTTAAAGCAGTAATACAAGGTACTCCCAGTGGCTAACACCTGAAAACAGAGTTAATCAGTCATATTAGCCAGCCCGGCATCTCTTATTCATACTGAAGATGTTGGTCGCTGCCCCCAGTTACCCCAGAAAATCAAGATTACCTGCTCACCAGTTTTCAGGAGTACACCAATAAAGCTCATGCTGCCCAATGCACTGCAGAGCAACTTCTGTAAACATGTACAAAACAGCTTTATTGTCCCCCCTTGGATCTTCCCTTAAAATAGTTCTCTGTGTCTGTAACTTCTGCCAGGACGTGGCGATGACGCGGCCGCTGGCATGTGGATGCTGTTGTCTATCATGCCAATCAATACCGTCTGATGGGTTCTTATCTGCCTGTAACTGTCTGTTGTCTTTTTGCTAAGGCCGTGGGTGGCTAGGGCAGCATTTCCAACCTGTAGGGCACTTCACACAGCGGCAACTTAGTAAATGTTGGCTTTCTAGGTCCTGGGGTAATACATATATTAATAACAAATAATAATAATAAGCAAGAAGAAATCTTTCTCCAACTATGTCTCTATGCTTGCATGCTCAGATACCCTCCCCCTGCCCCCCGCCTTCTGCCACACCCAAACACACTCAACACAGCTTGCCATATGTGGGAGCAATTTGCAGCCATTGATATTAAGGATGCCTGTCTTTAATCATTGAAAAGAATTAGCATAATGCTTGACTCATTGAGTTTCTGTGGGGAAACAGTAACCTCCAGTGGTCATTTGGAGTCCAGTCATGTTCTAACAGACTTCAGCAAGAGCAGTATTAGATCCTTAATTTATACCTGGCTTTAAAATTTTCCTTGAAGCCCCAAATTATACATTCATAATCAATTTCTCACACAACACATAGCTGCTGGAACTGTGCTCCTTCAAAGGTTTATTTTGCAGTTATTTACTTTTGCCAAGGGCCTTGAGATCCAGAAATAAAAATTCCCTGTGAAAATGAAAAGTAATACCAATTTTTAGTGAAAAGCACCACTGCTATAACTCTTTTAAGGAAACAGTGCAATTTGTGTAGCGTCTGAACTTGGCTTAGGAATGTCATCTAAGTGAATAGATCTTTTCTTCTTTTTAAAGTGGGGGACATCCTCCAGTTAGAGGGAAGGCTAAGACTATTTTCTTATCTATTTTAAATTGGGGTTTTTTTGAGAGGTTAGAGTCTGAAGTTAGACATGCATTTAGGTGTTGCTCTACTTTGACCACTCAGCAATCACAGGAAACAGGGATGGAAGGGACCTCAGGAGGACTTCCAGCCTGTCTCCTTCAAGGCCAGGCCAGCTCTAGTTAAACTGTTTCACCCCTCAGCTTCCTTCAGGCTGCAGTCCCGCAATACAGAGGGACAGGGAAGGCTGACAAAGTTTCATGTCTCTTTGTGGTTCCTATTTATATTAAAGACCCTGACTGGATCTGGTGTGGTACTGGAGCTGCTGTATATTGCTGATAGTGGAAGGATTGCAGAGACCAGTGTGACTTTTCCCTTTCCTTCAGGGGATTGACACTTACTGCCTGACAGCTCAGAGGCTAAATCTTCAGAGTGCTACCTCAGGTTGCAACACAATCTGGACAAGCATAGCACAATTAGCCTTTCTGTTGTTGGGTTTGTGAGGGTGTTGAGGGTATGCCACTGAATATGACTTGAGGGACAACGAGTCTTCCCCCGAGGTTTTTCATTTCTATTGTCCACTGGGTGAGGTAAATTATTACCTCTGTTTGATTACCAAGTGCTGTGTGAGTGTGTTTGTTTATATTTATGCTCCTGGGTGGTTACTGTCGACATAACTACTGCAGACTGCTCAGAGCTTTGAGTGGGCCCAATCTGTCAAACTGGGAATCAAATATATTAAGCCCTTCTCCTCCTCCCTGGGTAATTTTTTGAGAATGTGCCACTGACAATGTTTGGAGCTGGGAGATGTTTATGGCTGGGCGTGGAGGAGTCTGATTTAGAGCTAAGGTGGCTGTGATACATCAAAAAGAGAAGGGGGAAAAGTCTTGATGTTCTTGATGCAGCATTGAAGACTTCACAGGAGCATCCCACCCTCCTGCGAAATGCCCAGCTGAGCCGGCTGTGCTGGCTCCTCAAATGCCTCGTGCCTAGTTAGTCCCAAGGCGGCATGGGGACTAACTATCTACTTCCTCCTACACCCTACCTACCCCAGGGTGGGCTGGTTTGGGGCCCAAGGTGGTGCCCTATGCAGCTGGGAGTGTGGGAAACAGAGAGCAGTGTGGCACTGGATGGCTGTGATGAAGGAGTGAGTAATGTCCCTGGGGACCCTACCGGAGAGATTCAGCTGGAGGTCCACGCTCAGAGGGCTGAAAAGGCAAAG
Organism: Aptenodytes forsteri; assembly: GCF_000699145.1. Taxonomy (NCBI): domain Eukaryota; kingdom Metazoa; phylum Chordata; class Aves; order Sphenisciformes; family Spheniscidae; genus Aptenodytes; species Aptenodytes forsteri. The sequence continues at coordinate 337,898 of NW_008794746.1, read as the reverse complement.
GGAGAGCAAGCAGAAAGAGAAGACCTTGTCTGATGGTGGATAGGTAAGATGCCTGCTCAGACAGTCATCCGCTCTTGTTTTTTGGGGAGTGTCAAGTTCTCACCTGAAGCCTGCAGGCTGATCCTCGTTGCTGACATCTTGCCTTCCTCCACCCATGGTGAATCTGCTCTGCCTCTGCTGTGAAACCAAATTCTGCCCATGCAGGAGAAACTGCTTGGACTGAGGATATGCGTAAGAGCTCCTACCTAAATGAGGTGGTGCTTAGCCGAAGCAGGAAAAAGAAAACACTAACAAAACAAAATTAAAGAGGAGCTAGCAGATGAAAGTAAAAAAAATAGGTGGTAAGCTGTGATTAATATGAGAAAATAGGTAAGGAAAAGAGGAAAATTAAAATATGAGTAATTAAAAAAGACCACAGGCAAGAGTTAGACCATGAAAGGTGACCATAGCCAACACAGCTAACGTTAGTCATGCTGCAGCTCGCTTGTGCTCAGGGAGAAAGCAGAGACAAAACAGATGATCTGCAAGTGTTGGTCTCTTGAGTCCTGCTTTCTTTCAGTTAAGGATTACTTCTTATCTTTGTTTCTTCTAATGAGGACTGCAAAACCCAGCTGGGGATTTACCGACGGTTTCCCTTGATTTTTGTTGCTTCTCTTGTCTTTCTTTCTCTATGACATTGTGATAGTTATCATCTTTGTCTCTCCTTAAATGGGACGTTTGCAGGAAAATTACAATATGTGCCTGTTTGAGGTACCGGCTAATTGAACACTTGGAAGACAATCAGTGATGCTTTCCTGGAAGGCAGACTATGTGCCAAAGAAAGCAAAAGATATAAGGGGGAGATTCATGGGACGGCTGAGGATATATTCCAAATTAGAGACTAGTGTCAACAAGAGGTGATGTACGGGACAACGATACTGTTTTTTTTAAAGTAGATGTGTAGTTCTCATCTGCTTTTAAAGTATAAAAATTCCTATGTCATCCTACAGGAAATTTAGGTTTCAATTCTGCAAATGTGGTAAAGCTATAAGCAGCTCACTGCACCAGGCAAAATTACATGTGCTTCGGTTGGTCTTCACATAGATGACCTATATCTATAATGTCAGGCCAAGAGAAGGTATGATCAAAATTTTTTAATGTAATATCGTCCATGAAGTCTCAATCAGGTCTGCATTGAGGTTCCGTGCTCCTAGGTGCTGCATGAACACTGTAAATATGCCTTCATAGAGGTGGTCTTTCTTTAAATTATATACACGTTGGACAGGTGATTGTGGAAAGAGCAACGCAGTACGATTGTACCCAAGCACTATACACCTTGCAAATGGGAAGAAAGCTCTGAGAATCAGCCTTTCTGTAAGGTAAATAATAGCAGTCTGCTTCAAGACTGATTTGGAAATGTACTGAAACAAACTGATTATCATAGAATCATTAAGGTTGGAAAAGACCTCTAAGATCATCAAGTCCAACCGTC